>NC_143060.1:18810000-18907500 GCF_052426305.1 Pelodiscus sinensis | reverse complement strand
ACTTGCCCAGTGCTGAGCACCTTCAATTCTCGTTGAGTTGAATGGGAGTTAAGGGCACTAAGCACGTTAGGAAAAGGAACCCAAAATAAATGTTCTCAATAGAATTAGTCTCTGAATTTTATTTTTAAAGCAACGGTGGCCCTTATTCAGAGCAAAAGACTTATATTGTTGTGAGGCAAAACAGGAATTTTGTCCTTACTCTGCACAACTGGCCTTTGATTTATAAAGAAAGCTCAGTCTGCAAGGGATCTGGATACTGCCGATGGATGATAGACATGCACATTTATTCTCCAGCCCAGCATGGACACGAGTGGAGAAGAGTCTTATTTGAATCTCAGCATTCCCCAAGCAGAAATGCACTCAGAAATGTTTTGGGATCTTCATGCATACTGCACCCTATTCCCAAATGTACATGCAGTTAAGGGTATCTCCAGAAGCATTAGAAAGTACAATAAGGTGCTGCCCGCATATACAAGTCTATGAGAGCTCACTATTTTTCAGATGAGTATTTTTATTGAGCCTCATCTTGCCAGGTACTGAGCACCCTGAGGGTATGTCCACACTATGGAGAAGATTGAAGCTGCAGCTTTCGATCTTTCAGGGTTCGAATTAGGGGGTCTAGTGAAGACATGCTATTTTGAACTGAGGGGGCTCTCCGGTCGATGCCGGTAGTCCTGCTTCCAAGAGGAGTAAGGGAAGATGAAGGGAGAATGTCTTCCCTTTGTCTTCCTGCAGTGTGGACAGTGTTAAGGTACGTTGACTTTAGCTGTGCAAGTAACATAGCTGAAGTTGTGTATCTTAATTCAACCTTATCTCGTAGTGTAGACATTATGAATGTCCACTGATTCAGTGGGACAAATCCTGAGGTCCTTATTCAGTCTATATTCCATCCTTCTTAGATAAACTATTACTGGCTTTCCTGGAAATCTGCCTGAATAAGGCCAGAGTAAAAACTATCACTTATGGATTTAGCCCAGTGGAAGCTGAGAGAGCTCAGAACCTCATAAGAGGCATTGAATATCTTGCAGGACTGAACTCATAGTGGCTGTGTCTACACTGGGCCACTTATTCCGGAAAATCAGCCGCTTTTCCGGAATAAGCTGCGAGCTGTCTACACTGGCCCTTGCATTTCCGAAAAAGCAACGATGCTCTACTGTACAAAATCAGCCACTATTCCGGAAAAACTATTCTGCTCCCGCTTGGGCATAAGTCCTTATTCCGGAATACTGTTCTGGAAAAGGGCCAGTGTAGACAGCCCAGTAGTCTTTTCTGGAAAAAAGCCCCGATCGCGAAAATGACGCTCGGGGCTCTTTTCCGGGAAAGTGCGTCTACATTGGCCACAGACGCTTTTCCGGAAAAAGGGCTTTTCCGGAAAAGCAGCCTGCCAATGTAGACGCTCCTTTTCCAGAAATACTTATAACGAAAACTATTCTGTTTTAAGCATTTCCGGAAATTCATGCCAGTGTAGACACAGCCAGTATGTTCTTAGTTTTCATGTTTAGTGACTTGATACAAAGCCATTAACAAAATTCATGAAACAAAACTACTGTTAAGACAGCAAATAAAAAGCAATTGTTCATGCTCTACATGCTTGCCAGACTAAAACAAAACACAGCACCCCTCTCCTTCCCTGCAAAAATGCAGCGTATTTTTCTAGACGTTTCCAGAACCTCTTAGCGCTGTGTTGGCTGCTGATCTTACCAGCCTTATCCATCATTGTAGCAGCTCTGAGAGTTGATTCATTTATCTCGTTGCTTTAACTCTGTCACACAGAGCTTTGGATACATAGACCCAATTTCTTGGATTTGGTCTTTCATGTGGCCTCTTCCCTGCTGGCATCCACTCAATCATTCCCTTTGCCATCTGATCTTCTTCTAAGCTCCCCATATGTCATACACTTCCCAACCACCTGGTGGTTATACTCTCAGTGCCTACTTTTAGATCTGTCTTCTTGCTCCTCCTTCTCCTCTTTATTTACCATCATATGTTTGAATATTCACCTTTTTTGGATTTGTGTGTGTCTTTGGGAGACCTCTCTTTCTTAACTGCAGACAGATACTGGCTTTATAGCCTCTCTTCTTTATGTTCCAGAATATTTCTCCTTTTAGAGAATAATCTGCAAAACCTATGAAATGCCATTATCTCCTATAACTGTTTCCCATTTTATTTCCATCTCATAACCTGGATCTTAAATAAATCACTCACAATTAAAAATATATTGTCCTACAGCCCCCACTTCCACCTAATCTTGTCTGATTTTTTTTTCTAGTAACATTCTCAGCTTTCATACAGCACCACTTCTAATTTTGTCATGGGAGAAACTGTCATTCAGGTCCTATTATTTTCATTTTTTTCCATTTCTGCCAGATGTAGCACCACCATAATCAATATTTTTTGTTGAAAAGTAGCGTTTTATTTTGTTGCAAAGTTAACAACAAAATAACTCTGGTATAACTGTTGATATGATAAGTAGTATTGGCTGGAGTTAACCAGGTTATTGGACATGTACTGAGCAACCCTGCATTCATGAGGTGCCATGGTTATTTCACTAATGGAAAATCCACTTCCCATTTAAGATTAATTTTACTTATGACCTTTCGTTGGAATTGATACCTGTAAATTCTTATGTTCATTCATTTCTTGCTTTCTCTTGTCACATACCCGCAAGCATATTGTACAGTTTCTTCAAAGCAATTTAAGAGCAGTTCTTGTAATACACACTCTCTGGGGACTGGCTGTTATCTAAATAAATTCAGTTTAACTGGGCTAAATACATAGATTTCTGTATTGTACTTAGAATATAATGGATATAAAGAAAGGTACAAATTTGAGTACAGATTTTTCTATTACTTGAGCACCCCAATTTATTTTAATCTCTTATTTCTGCTAGAATGTGGAAGATACACTGTTACAATGCTAAATACACTATGGATGAAATCCCCAAAGGAATTTAGGAGTTTAAATTCAAGATTTAGTCACCTAAGCTGAAGTTTTGGCTCCACTGCAATAAAGAAAATTTCCACCAAACCCTGCAAGCACCTAAAGTTCCCTAGCACCCAAGTTTTTCAGAGGAAAAGTTCTCTAGGCACCTATGTTCGTGTCTCTGGGCACATGCACTGCTCCTTCCCTCTCAGTATCTGGACACCTATCTCCTGCCTACGATGCAGAATGATTCATGAACCAGGGGAAAATGGCATTCAGATGTTTGAAATATGAGCAGGATCTGATCCAGTAGGCATACTCAGAGGGAATATAGAGCTACAGGGTATTCTGATGTGATGCTACTTCTATTTCCCCTGCAGTAGCTGTTGCATGGTGGATAAATAATGAACAAGTGACTGGAGCAGGGACCCTGGACCCCAGCGTTGACCCATTTCCCTCTTTCCTTTGGGTCAGTGACTATTCCAGTTCAGATAAACACTTAAACTCTCAATAGGCCAGAGAGAGAGAGAGAGAGAAAGTACAAGCGAGAGAGAGCAAGCGAAAATGGGAATGACTCTGTAGCCCTGTAGATAAGGGACCTACTTGGGAGGTTTGGTTGCCATCCTTCCCAGTTTTGCTGGGAGTCTGCCAGAATCAGACCTTATCTTTCAGAGGCTACTGCAGCCAAACTGGGAGATTCAGGATGTTAATAGTCCGCTTGCTCTCGCTCTGCACAGATCTTAGAAGCAGCTGGCACTGTTCCTGTGGCCCCTGAGAGGCCCAAAACTGTGGCCAATTGGAATGAGGGCAGTGCCTGCCTGCAGACAGGGGCAGCAATAAGCATATCTCTATAGATGTGTTTTTATTCTAATTAGTATATTTTTATTCTAATTAGCATATTAGTCCGCATGCATAAATCACCTCTGATAGCCTGGCATTAGGAAGAAACTTCTCAATAGGCACAATTTTGTATCCCAATGTATAATGGACATTTTACAACAGGTACTAGATGGGCCATTGGTCAGAACTACAGAGTGACAAGTCCTCCCTTCTTACCATTGTTCTCTCTCAAGGAATTCTCCCTAACCACAAAATTCCTACTTTGCAATGCAATTTGAGTTATAATTTTTACATCCTTCATTCCCTTATTCACCTCCACTTTTTCTTTTATCTTCAAGATCCAGTGTTTTAATGGATAGCATGGGAAACGTCAATCCCATTCTGTACGGAGAAACCTTGTTTGGTCCATATCTGCCTTTTTTCCTGCGCAAAGCAGGCCCCTGTAGATACCAAAATGCATGTGGTTTCCCTTATCTATTAAGTTGTCTCAGCTAAATCTTGAAAATGTGTTTTATATAGACCTGACACAGTGACTCAGCACTGGGCAATAAGCAACATTCTTGTGAGCTATGGAGATGATTTATTGCTATCCTTATGACCCAGTAGCAATGCCAGTGTCATGCACAAAATTTCTTTTCAAGTTGCCAAAGTCAGCTTGATAATCTCATGCTAACAGTAGTCTGCAGCACAGCCGTGGTGGCACAGTCCTCCTTACGGAATAGGCATGTGTGCGGGTATGAGAAAGAGAGAGGCAAAGAGAGAGAGCGCGCACATGTGCACCATGCATATCACAGGTCAAATTAAAAACTGTTGCCCCTTTCTAGTTTTGCACTTAAAAATCTATATGATACACAGGTGTGAGAATCAAGAGAGTTGCATTTCTGCTCCTGGCTCTGTCTCTCAGCAATTCTGTCTGTACAATGGGAATCATAATTATCCACCTTTGTAAAGGGACTTTGATATCCTAGAAGAATAGCACTATGAAAATAGAAAGGTTTAGTATAGCCAGGCCTGCCAACAAGGGCAATTGCCTCGGGGCCCAGTGATTCAAAGGGGCCCGGAGCTCCTGGCTGCTGTTGTTGCTTCTGCAGCGGCAGCCAGAATACTCAGCCCTTTAAATCACTGCCGGAGCACCAAGAGCTGGGGTATGTCTAGGCTACATGGCTCTGTCAACGGAGCCATGTAGATGAGTTTACTAGGCATAGGAAAATAAAGCAGCGATTTAAATAATCACCACTTCATTTACATCAAAATGGCCACCGCGCTGTGCCGATCAGCTGTTTGGCGGCACAGTGCGGCAGTCTGGACGCTCCGCGGTCGACAACGGAAGCCTTTGTTCACCGCTCCATTATGCCTCGTGGAATGAGGTTTACTGGAGTGGTCAACAAAGGCTTCCGTTGTCGACCGCGGAGCGTCTAGACTACCGCGCTGTGCCACCAAACAGCTGATCGGCACAGCGCGGCAGCCATTTTGATGTAAATGAAGCGGCGAGTATTTAAATCGTCGCTTCATTTTCCTATGTCTAGTAAACTCATCTGCATGGCTCCATCAATGGAGCCATGTAGTCTAGACATACCCCTGGAGAGGGGGGCAGCGCTATTCCTCTCGGCAGCACTAAGGGCTGGGAGGGCACATGATGATTCGGACAGAGCCAAGGGCTGGCTGCCCAGCCCTGCCCCTTCCACCTGAGGCCTTGCCCCTTCTGGGAACATGGAGCCGGCCCCCCCATTCTCCCACCTTACCCAGGGAACCAGAGAGGCTGCCAGTGCCCCTGAATATAACTACGGCAAAAGGCAGAACTGAGTTTAATATGCATTTCTTTACAAATGGAAAAGTTTTCCCATAATCATGCTAGTATAACCTGCTGGAGGAGTGGGTTTAAAATTAAAGTAATGGAACCCACGATTTTAAAAAGTAACTATTGATTTGGGTGTTTCAGTTTTTGGATCCCCAATTTGTGAGATCTGAAAAAGGGGTCTGATTTCCAGATTATGACAGGCACCTATCTTTTGACAATCCGGCCCCTTGACGATAGCACTAGCTACTTTTAAAACTTTTGGCCATATGATCCAAGTGTCCTGTGTTTATGATGATATTTTAAGTGCTTCTATTTCCTTTCTGAGAGCTAGGGATCATTTTCGTTGTATGGTTTCTTCAAGTCAATACATTTGAGGTACTGCCCTCTGGTTAGCCTAATTCTAGCAAGAGCAGTCACACTGCAGAGGTACCTCCAGCTATCTTTGAATCACTGCATACACACTGTTGCATTACTGACTGGAGTGAAGGCACTTGTGGCATATCCCTTATGGTTGTCACTGCAATATTCTGGGCAGCTCTTTCCAAACTTTCAGGATGTATGTCAGAAAAACTTTGCTGTCCTGGGCACATGGATGTAAATGCTGTTTTCTTGGCAGCTTATTCCAGTGCACCCCTTCCACTTGTGTTCATTGCCTGTATGCTGGTGGGAAGCTGTGGATCCTACTCCAAACAATGAGTTGTGAAATGCTGGTGTGAATACAATTGTCATTTCAGACGAAGAGGTCTCAAACACAGGGAACGAGACTTAGGGTACATCTAGACTACCGCGTTTTGTCGACGGAAGTTTTGTCGACAGATACTGTCGACAAAACTTCCGTCGACAATTTGCGTCCAGACACATGGAGTTCTGTCGACAAAGCAAGCCACTTTGTCGACAGAACTCCGTAGTCTGGATGCAGTGTTACAGGCAATAACACCTTCTGTCGACAGAGTTCTGTCGACAGAAAGTGTTATGCCTCGTAAAATGAGGTATACCAGCGTCGACAAAACCGCGGAGTTCTGTTGACGTTATGTCGACAGAACTCCGCGGTAGTGTAGACGCTGGTATTGTTTTGTCGACAAAAGTCCACTTTTGTCGACAAAACTAGGTAGTCTAGACACACCCTTAGTGAGGAGACTTTTTACAGCAGCTGGTCATCCTGCTTTCCTGAAGTGATTGCACAAGATTCTTGCAGGTATGATGGAGTGGAGACATGTAACAGACTTTCAGAGCTGGAAGTTCTGAGTCCCAAAAACTGTAATTGCCAGGGAATTGCACTGCAACACAGCACTGGGATGACCAGCAGTGGGTACAGAATTTCCCTATGGAGAAGGCCCCTTCCTGGAACTGTGTGGGGAGCTCACGCTAGCCCTTCAGAGCTATGATACACAGATGAGATCTGCTCTCGCATCCAGAGGCTGGTAGCTATTGCCATAATGAAGCTGCCACCCGTGACTGTTACAGGTCAGCAGCTAATCACCTTGGTGTCAGCAAATCAGCCGTCAGAGCTGTGGTGATGGAGGTCTGTAAGGCAGCAATTACTGCTTTGTTGGACTGCTGCTCTGATGGTGGCTCACTGGCCTCATGTACTCTGCCTAGGTAGTCTGATGTTCAGGCCTTTTAAAACTGGGACAGTTGAAACGTTATCCCTCCGGATAATATGGCTGTCACCAGGGAGTCTGCACCCATTGTTATTTTGGAGGCTCTAGCCCAGTGTTTCTCAACCCTTTTTTTTGCTCATGGCCCCCTTCTCATTTACCTCTGTGCCCCCCCCCCCCATAGCTGCTGTTAGTTGGAAAAAAAGGTACATAATTTACCTAATGTTCCATTTTTTCCATGTGGCCACCCAGAGGTAGGGCATGGCCCCTGGGGAGCTGTATGGCCTACGGTTGAGAACCACTGCTCTAGCCTACCCTCTGTTGCTGGGATCATGCAGGTGAATACTGATACCACATGGCAAAGGAAGGCTCAATGACATTCAGAGCAAGTGCAGGAGGATGGTGGTTTTCTCTCCCAGAAGATATAAAGCCAGCTATACTGGACCCTGGGAAAGGAGGGTATGTCTACACTACAAAGTTAATTTGAACTAACGGACGTTAGTTCGAATTAACTTTGATAGGTGCTACACTAGCACTCCGCTAGTTTGAACTTAATTCGAACTAGCGGAGCGCTTAGTTCGAACTAGGTGAACCTCATTCTACGAGGATTAAGCCTAGTTTGAACTTACTAGTTTGAATTAAGGGCTGGGTAGCCCCTTAATTCAAACTAGTGGGAGGCTAGCCCTCCCTAGCTTTCCCTGGTGGCCACTCTGGCCAACACCAGGGAAACTCTATTGCCCCCCTCCCGGCCCCGGAGCCCTTAAAGGGGCACGGGCTGGCTACAGTGCCTGTGCCAGGTGCAAGCCTGCCAGCACCCGGCTAGCAGACCCTGCACCTGGCACGGCTCGAGCCAGCCACCCGCTGCCACCCAGCCCTCCCCCTCTTCTCAGGACCAGGCTGGCGGCTCCCGGGAGCTTGGCCGGGACCGCAAGAGGCGGGCACCCGCCTGGTCTAGTGCGGACATCGTGGACCTCGTCCACAACCTCCGCACTAGGCACAGGAAAGTGGCCGTCTAGGGCAGGAGAGCTGCCAGCCTGGCCACCCAGGAGCAGGTGTGCATGAAAATCAAGGTGGTCCACTGAGACCCCCCGACCCTGAGACCTGAGCTTACAATGGCCGTACTGGGTCAGACCAAAGGTCCATCTAGCCCAGTAGCCTGTCTGCCGACAGCGGCCAACCCTAGGTACCCTGGAGGGGATGGACCGAAGACAGTGACCAAGCCATTTGTCTCGTACCACTCCATGGACCCAACCTCCATGAATTTATCTCACTTCTCTTTAAACTCTGTTCTAGTTCTAGCCTTCACAGCCTCCTGCAGCAAGGAGTTCCACAGGTTGACTCTTTGCTTTGTGAAGAACAACTTTCTGTTACTAGTTTGAAGCCTGCTACCCATTCCTTTTCTTTGGTGTCCTCTAGTCCTTCTATTATGGGAACTAATGAAGAACTTTTCTGTATGCCCCCTCTCCACCCCACTCATGCTTTTATAGACCTCTATCATATCCCCCCTCCGTCTCCTCTTTTGTAAGCTGAAAAGTCCCAGTCTCTTTAGCCTCTCTTCATATGGGACCTGTTCCAAACCCCTCATCATTGTAGTTGCCCTCCCTCTCCCACCCTCTCTCTTCCCCTCTCCCACCTACTTTTCCCAGTCTCCCCCAGTTTTGTTCAATAAAGAGAGATTCTATTTTTGAACACAATTGTCCTTTATTTTGTACATCAGGAAGGGAGCTAGGGAGGGGTAAGTGGAAGGAGGTGAGGGAGGAATGGGGTACGAGCTCCCAATGGGGAGGACTGGGCTGGCTCTGCAGGCTTCTGGGGGTGGAACCTCTCCTGCAGCCCCCCAATTCCCCTCTCTCCCCAGATGGCAGCCTGCAGCAAGTGCAGCCGGTCTGATGGCCGAGTGCTGTGATGTGCCCAGTGTGGGTACTCCGGGCACTCCAAGCCAGGACTGCTTTGCAAGTGGGGCACCCCTGAGAACTGTCTGTCCGGGGTGGGGGTCTCGTCCCTTTAAGCACAGCCCTCGGCTAGCCTGAGACAGCAGCTCCACGCTCTAAGTCCTCCTCTGATGCCCTGCCGGCACTGCTTCCGGCCATCCTTAACCCCGGCTAAGGGTCCACTTAATGTGGACATGCTAGTTCGAATTAGCAAAACGCTAATTTGAACTAGTTTTTTAGTCTGGATGCGTTAGTTCGAATTAGCTTAGTTTGAATTAACTAATTCGAACTAAGTTAGTTTGAATTAGCGCTGTAGTGTAGACATACCCGGAGGGATAAATGGAGGCTGGAGCTGTGTGAAGAGATCAAAGTGGGGATGGGACCAGGGCTGGCTCGAGCCATTCCTGCGCCCCGGGCAGCGGGTGTGCAACGCATGTGCGGCTCTGCCCCCGGGCGCACGGCGCATGCGTGGCCCCTCCCCCCAGCGCTCTGCACACCTTACAGCTGCCATCAGGCGCCCCCCCATAGGTTGGCACCCCGGGCAGCTGCCCGGCTAGCCCCCCTGCCTTAATCCAGCCCTGGTTGGGGCATGCTATTTGCCACAGCTGAAGGCTGCATTAAAGCAATATTACCTAAAGCCCTCTCTCTGGGGATGCCAGGCCAGAAGGAGCAATGGGGATTTCCACACCTGGGCAGGGAAGCCACAACTGACTTTCCTAAAACCTGTCCTCCACCACATAGCATCCCTTTGTACACTTTGGCCCTACACGGACAATGTCAGGCCCCTTATGTCATATCCCCCTTAACAAGAACAGCAACAGTGACTGAACTGGTGCCTGTTCTTGTGACACTTCTTCCCTGTACCGTCTGTTCCTCCATCTCTTCCCAGAGTCCTAGGCAAGGCTGGAGTAGCTGTGGTCTACAGTGGTGAGTGCTTGCACCACCTCAACCATGATTGCTGTGACTGGCACTGGTCCTGATTCTGGGTCCTCCTCAGTCTCCTTCACATTCAGTCACCCATGAACTTCCCCAGAGATCCTTGAACTGTTCAGGATGTAAACGGCTTCCATATTTGTAGCCCGAGTGTGCACCCTTTTGAACTGCTTGTAGTCTGACAAGCTTCTCAGATGTTTACCCATCTGGGAGGTGTGATCATTTGCTTATCAGTATAGCATCTTCAGGGATGTGATCTTGTTTCAGCACTGCTGGACAGTCTAGGGAATCCCATCCTCAGACAGTTTGAATCCTAAGACTGCTGATTTGGAGTCTTTGACCTGAAATCATAAGTCCTGCAGGCATCCCACCATGTTTGGTGTCAGTCTTAGCCCAAGAAGTCACAAACTGGGAAGAAGGTCTCCCCTGCAACCTGTGCTTCATTAGCATGTTCCTGGGCGGCCGCCATTTTGGAAGCTGGCTAGCCCACAATAACTGCCCACATCTACACGCAGCAGTGAAACGGGAGTTCGAAGTAAACCCCTAATTCTAATTAGCTGTTACTCCTTGTGGAATGAGGTTTAACAGTTAATTTGAGTCAATGGGTTTACTTTGAACTCCCGTTTCACTGCCACGTGTAGACACGAGCAGTTATTCCGGGCTAGTCAGTTTCCAAAATGGCGACCGCCCAGGAACACGCTAATGAAGCGTAGGATATTTAAATCCCGTGCTTCATTTGCAATTTCGGTTGCCCTCATTAGCCTCCCTAGTTCGAACTCGGGGACTATTGTAGACGTACCCTAACTGAACAAATACGGCTGAGTTTTGATTCTGCAGTTACAGAGAGCCATATGCTAAGATGAGGCCGAAATGTTGAAGTGGAGTGTTTATAATAGGCGGAGATAATTTCTGGTCAGGATGAAGGGGGAAAATGGACACAAGAAATACCCCTGCAGCTATGAGCTTTATATTTGAGTTCCCACAACGTTACTAGCTCAAACTTTAGTGGCATACAAGATTCTGGCTGTATCCTCTGATAGGCCAACTAGCTTGAGCTTAAAGCACAATTTAACTCAAGCTAGAGATTTTGTGTTTTGTGAGAACATGACACAAGGCACGTCCATACTACATAGAATATCAATGCCGCCATGGTCGATCTTCCAGGATTCAATATAACAGGTGCAGAACAGACCTGCTAGATCAAACTCAAAGGGTGCTCCCGTCAGCACCAGTACTCCTGCTTCTCATGAGGAGTAAAGGAAACCGACAGGAGTATTTGCTCCCGTCAGCCTACCACTATGTGGATCAGGGCTGGCCTTACCATGAGGTGAACTGAAGCGGCCGCCTCAGGTGCCTGACAGTGGCGGGGGAGGGTGTCACTAGGACCCAGAGAATTGAGATCTTTCAGAGTTTTGTCCCAAGCAAGGGGGAATGGGGGCATCATTTGAGCTCCCCGCCTCAGGTCCCAAAATGTTGTGGGCCAGCCCTGATGTGGATGGCGCAGAAACGTGATATAAGATACATTGACTCCAGCATAATTTACGTAGCTGGAGTTGCGTATCTTAATTTGACTTTCCCATATAGTGCAGGCC
Source organism: Pelodiscus sinensis (assembly GCF_052426305.1). Lineage (NCBI taxonomy): Eukaryota > Metazoa > Chordata > Testudines > Trionychidae > Pelodiscus > Pelodiscus sinensis. Next base: position 18,895,886 of record NC_143060.1, on the reverse strand, counting down.
AGGCCTCAGTGTCTTGTTGAGACTAGGACTCAGTATCTTGTCAGTCTGATTGCTGTTATGTGGTCTTCAAAGCTGTATTTCCTACTCTACTATTTTCTCTGCATTCTTATCTTTGCCTGTTTTCACTATGGCCTTTAGCCTGATATTGTTTGCTTTTTATTTCTTTGATTCCCAAAGTGCCTGGTGGCTACTTCCATGTTTCAAATACCATTTGAACATTCTCTTTATCATTCTCAGTTTGTTGGTGAGGATGGGGGGATACAGGAGGAGGTATAAAACCGTAGTCAAACAACCACTCTACGCTTTCCCTTTTCTTTTTTTGTTAAGCCTCCAGGAATGTTTAGCTTTTTCCTCACATTGCTTTTGCTTAATCATTCCCGCCAGGTTCATTCTGCAACTACGAGATGATGGTCAGATCCAATTTAACCTCTCTGGAAGACTTCTGTTTTGTACAGTGATGCTCAGAATTCCTCCCTTACTATCACAAAGGCAATTAGAGCTTTCATCGTGGGAAGTCCAGATGAGTTTGTGCAGTGTTTGCTGCCACTGACGTGTCATTCATAGGGCTGCATGGTGGCTGCCCGGATTCTGTAGGCTTCTATAACCTGAGATGTTACAGGAAATATTTAGTGATTTGAAGCAAAATTGTGACATTGAGTTTGTTTCTATATTTACACCCCTCCTGCCTACATCTGTTTTACTTCATTCTACATATGTTTCCCCCTGCTCATTCATAGCCACTCTTATCTGTCTCTTTCGGGTTGAGTCGCCTCTCTCACCTGATTTACATCAGTGTAACCTCATTGCCTTCTTTGGGATTACTCCTCATTTACATCAGTGTCAGTGACAGGATAACCAAGCCCTTTGTTTTCCTCTCCCTCTCAAATCTTCTCACCTTCTTCACAACTCCTACACTTGGAACTTCTCCCAATTATGCATGTGTTGAGCACCAAAATCCTTCTCCGTCATTTAACACCTTAATACCCACATCCTTCCCAGAACTGTCCTGTGTGACCACAACGTTGCTGTGCTTTCTTGCACATTGTATGGTATTTGTCTAATATAGATTGTCCAATCTGCCAATGAGGGATTTATCTGTTATACATTTTCCAAAATGCAGTGCACATCGACAGTGTGCTATACCATCCAGTGTTTTCTCTCCCAAAGATCAGTGGGATCCAGCATGAACCAGTGAAGGTTTCATCAAAATATAAAATGTGGGATGATTGAAAATAGAGGACCTATCTGCATTAGAGGCTACCTCCTTTTTTGGCTGAAATTTTCTAAGCCACCTCTTCCAATGTGTTCCTGTATGGAAGCCAAGAGTCTGGTTTCACTATCAAGTGGGCTAGATTTTTTTCTCAGACAATGCCATCCGTGTTTCTATTGCATCCAGCATAAGGTTGCAAAGGATGTCTTGTACTGTGTCCCACCAGGTTGCCAAGATCTCCTCAAAGACCAGGATCTCCCCAAAGAAGGCAATGAGGTTACACTGAGAAGACTCAACCCGAAAGAGGCAGATAAGAGTGGTTATGAATGAGCAGACTTACATTGGTATAATTATGCTACTCAGGGGTGTGAAAAACCCACTCCCCAGAGACACGTCATTATATTGACATTAACCTGCCATGTAGACTGTGCTACGTTCAGCAGAGAGCTCCTCCCACCTACATAAGTTTCCATCTCTTATAGGTAGAGTAATTATGCTTCAAGAGTGTGCGCTCCCATAGTATGGAGCATCTTCAACAGAAGTACTATAGCGGGACAGCTGAGCCTATAATGTGTAGACCTGCCCTTAGGCTCCTAAGGGTCTATGGTTGGATCTTTAAAGTTCAACCATAGACATCTAAATAGATCTTTAGATGTTGCTGTGCTGACCATCACAATATCTAACCGATGTGCCTAAATCTTTTTTGAAAATGAGATTTAAGATCCTAAATCAGTTAGCATTGCAACACACAGCACAGTAATGCCTAAATATTGTGAAAATGGGACTGTGGGTAAAATGTTTCAAATTCCCATGTGACTTTCAAGGTCCCAAATTTCAAGGATGTAAGGTCCCAAATCTCTTAGATGCTCTTGGAACTCTTACCCCATATTTGTGTATGAGTAGCTATTAAAGTCTTGAATCTCCAACTACTTAAGCATATGTATCACTCATTCACATGACTAGTCACATTGGAAAAATTATGCACATAGGAAAGTATTTGCAGGATTGGGGTCATACAGACTAATCCTGTAAGGTCTGTTAGGTATGGCACTTACTATTATGAGTGGTTCCATTTGTTCATACCTAACAGTAAGCATTTGCATGCTCTTGACATGATCCTTAGCCCCCTGAAGTCAAAGGTAAATGTCCTATTGACATTTGGACACTCTGTCATTGAACTCTCAAAGTCCTGTTCTACCATGTATTGACCTTATGTAAAACTTGGATAAAGGTGTGTAGAAAAATATTTGCATGTTCTTTACATGAATAGAGGCTTGATAAATCAATGGCTTCTTAAAAATGATATTTCCACAGAGTAGATTCCTATGTGCCTTCTGTGTATTTATGATGCAGTAACAGTAAAAACAATAAGAAACGCAAATTAAAACATTGAAATGAGAAACTTGTTCTAAAGAGTAAACTTAGCTTTATTAGCAAAAAACCTGGATGAAGGGAGTCTAATCTGTTGTCACAGGATATTCTAAAACTTCCTTAACTCTGTGTCATGATGAGATGCAATGCTACCTAAAATTCTGACATTTTCTTTAACAGAAAACAAAGGAGAGCAATAAGCTCTTGAAGGCAGTAAAAAGCCTGGAGCTATTAGCATGTCATTGTCAAAGACAGAAATAAAAACCACAAAAGTTAAAGGATTCTGGAGTGTAGCAGAGACCTCCAGACATGAGTCAGACACTAAAAATGCCCAAACTCATTTAAAAAGGTCTTTGTCATGGTCCAAAAAAACAACATTTTTAGTGTTTTTCCTTTTACTTTACATCCCGCTATTGCAAGTACATGACTAATTATTATCTGAATGATATCTATTATTCCTGTGTCCTTCTAGATTAAACCGGATGTGTTCCAAATATGGCCACAAGCATATTATAGTGTGCAGTCAAATCAAAAGAATAAGATAATTCTGTTTTAAGGGTTAATGGTATTCACTCCCACTCAGTTTGAATCACTGGACAAAAGCACTAGTGTTGCCTATTCTAGGCAGCTGTGCTGAATAGTAAAGATTTGGAGTCCTTTGTAGGAAGGAGAAAAATTAAGTCTTTGTAAACTTTTTCTTTAGTATATTCTCCCAAACACCCATGTGTAACAGTTAAGACATTTGGAGTTGCAACAGGCTAAGGAAAGTTTGCGCAGATAAACAGAGTTATTCTAAATTTTGTGCCTACTAAGGTCTGAATCACAAAGTGCTGTTGAATTTCATTTAAAATGTATGTGAAAAAAATCATTTTCCTAACCAGGCACATTGTGTTCTGTGGGCTTTATTTAATCACATGAATAATGAAAATGTAAAAGCTAAATAGCAAAATGAGCTAGAAATGATTACCTCACCACTCTCTGGTCTAAACTTCTATGACCTTACAGAAACTTTGGAGTGAGCTTGCTTTATTAGAGCATTTTTGTATATATGAAGCCTGATTCATGACTCATTTACATCAGTAATACTGGTGTAATTCTATAGATTTCATCTTTTACTCCTGATTTACACCAGTGTGTCTGAAAGGCGACTAAACCCCATAGCCATTAAATTATTTACAGGAATATTTTTAAACCATCTCAGCACTCTTTGGTGTTACTCAGGGGCTCTTATAATGAAGGCATATAAATAGTTAGAGAGAAACTACCTAACAGAGATTACTGAAACCCCTTGGATTGCGAGGGAGAGGTAGGCTGGTGAATTCTAATCCTTGTGGACTACATGGAACCATCAGCTCAAAACCCTACAAATTTGACTCAGCCTTCTTTCAGTCATCGATAGAGGGACTTACATTTAGGTACTGCAATTGTGTGTCCTTTAAATCTTAGAAACCAGCATTGTCACTGGTCTGTGTGGATGGTCTATGTCCACTTAACCACATGCTTCGGTCCTATTGACTTAATAATGCTGTTGAGCATGTGCATAGGAGTTTTGTGAAATGTCTTGATCCTTTGTTATGTCTAGTCCAGTGTTTCTCAAACATTCTAACATTTAAATTGTATTGTATTCTAAAGCTGAGGTTTAGCATTAAAGCTGATTTTCAGTTGAATATAAAAAAGTCTTGTATTGTTAAGGAGAAAATATGTTCCCCACCCCAAGCCCAGCATTTTTCTAAGCCTGAATAATGTCCATGTAGGCTAAGAGCTTTTTCTGTGATCCCTCGTATGTAGCTCTTGTTTCTTCTAGATATTTCAGTTAATACTTCATGTCACTATTCAATTTGTTTATTAAGAGTACTGAAGACAAAGACACTTTCCATTAAAAAAAACACCTGTTTTAAAATATAAATATATGTTAGACTCGCTGTAATTATTTTAGAAGGAATGGCTGTGCTTTTATTTATGAACTGAGTTTGAAGTGCAGATTTGCCAAACCCATGGATGCGTTAGCATTCATGACACTATTATTCACCACCATAAATCTAGATCAGATATCTGCTGTCTGAATTGATAGCAGGTATTCTGTCTGAGAAAAATGTGCACCCCTTTAACTTTTAGCAGTGACATTGTTTATGTTACATCACTTTTACACATTACTATGCTTCTTGTTTGCCAAAGAGGTCATTATTTATAGCCCAGTAATATGCTATTCTAATTAGGGGCGTATTAGGGTTTATATTCTAGAACCCTATTTCCAGGAGCTTATAGCTCCATTACAAAATTTGTATTTGCCTCTGAGGCTTCAGTCTGGGAGAATAAGTTTTTCAAAACTTATTTAAAATTCTCAGAGGACTGAGAACCACAAAATCCTGCTTTCCAGTCTGTGCTACAGTCGCAATCGGTGGTCTATTGTCATTTTCTCTTTCACGTAAATGGTGACTGTTAGTAGAATTCATAACTTGAGGGCTACTAAGATTGTTGTGAGTTCTTAGTTTTTTACAGCTTAAAACTAAAAAAAAAAAAAAAAAAACCAAAAAAACCCCAAACCCAAAAAGCCTTTGGGGGCACATAGTGAATCTGTCAAACCCTGTGTTCTTGTCACTTGTACCATCATGCCCCTTGACTCATTCCCACTGCTTCTTTACTACAGCCCCTTGTCCTAAATTGGGCCCTTCTTTTCAGTGTAAACATACCCTTGCGTCAGTGGGGAGCCCCCTTGATATCACTGGGGCTGGGTGTAGATGCAGAGGCCCACCACATGGAGCAGTTTGCAGGACCAGGGCCTTCAATTAAAAACACTTGGGGTTAGAGACTGTGTCTTACTCTATCTTAGAACAGTACCTACCATAATGGAACCCTGATTCTGACTGGGAATTCTACGTGCTATTATAATACAAGTAAAAATGGATAGTAGATATATCTGCCCCCTCCTACTATTCTTAAGTATTATAGGACCTAAATAGGCCAAAACAAATTGGGTACAAGTGGTTGCAACTCTTCTGTGGAGTATACTTCTTGCTGCTTGTAATTTGAATGAGATTTGTATATGACTGTAAAAAGTTCTCTCTGGACAGAATTATGCAGTAAATGCTCAAAGAAAGAGCCCCAAGCCAGATTCACAGCTTGTGTCAATCAGCATGAACACGGATGAAATGGAACTACTATACTCATTGACACCCGCTGAAGATCTTGACAGAGCGATGTTATTGTAACAGGAAATGGTAGCCACCAGACATTAATGTCAGCCTCCAAATCTGGGGTTATTCAGCACAAATGAGATTTTTTAAGAACTCATAATTCTGTGACTTAAAAAGCTCAAATATTTTCTTTACAGACTAAATTTAAGAGTCAACTTTTGAGTAATACGTTTTATTGGACTAACTGCATGATATTGACAAACAAGCTGTCTGGGTATGGGAATCCATTCTTCAGAGTCAATCCCTTCCTGACCTGGAGGGGAGTTTTCTACATCCCTAAAGCTTGACTATCAATATTGCAGCATTAGTCCAATAAATGGTATTAGTCGAAACTTGGCTCTACATTTTGTCTCACCAATAAAGGCAAGTAATTAAAAATATTGAGTGAGGTAACAGGATACATGGTATCGCGATGCACTAGTAACCATGCTCTTTAGAAATATATACTGTTTTGCCTCCAAAATACACAGGAAATAAAAACAAGCAAGAAATGGAGGCTTTTAAAAACAACTGTTTCCAAGTGACATTTTCCAAGTCAAATATGCAAAGGAGCACAAACAGTGAAGGGAGCTGAGCCATCATCCTTCCTCTAGAAATGGAGAGAAGTCGGGATTTAGGGCCTGATTCTCATACCCACGCTCTCAATACTTCCAATACCACACCCGATAAGTAGTGCCTTTGCCATCAGGGGGGCTACTCATGTAGTACCATGCTACTCAACACAAGGATACTGGAACATGGTCTTTAACATGCTTTAGGTCTGATTTTGGCATTTAACCATGGTACTGAGAAAGAACCAGTACTGAGCCATCAGCAAGAGTAGACACTATTACTGTCCCTGATCCTTATGTGGGGTGCACAAGGAGCTTGTGCACCTTCAGAAGGACTAGGAAAAACCTGCCCTTTGTTCTGAATGGAAATTTCACATTTCGAACTGTAATGTGTTCATAAGAACATACCAATTGGTCTGCTAAAGTCACTGACCAGTACCAGTATCGTCTCACTGTTACCTTGTACTTCCTCTGCATCCACTTGTTGTGCAAAGTTTTATACTTAGGGTATGTCTGCCCTGCAGCTGGGAGTTTGCTTCCTAGCTCAGGTAACCAGATGTGCTAGCTGAGTTGTTAGCATAATAAAAATAGTGTATTTGGGAGTAGCATAGGCCACTGCACAGGCTAACATCCCAAGTACGAACCTGCCCAGGCCCCCAGGGATGTACACTTGGGAAGCTAGCTCAAGGAACTGCCTAACTACAGTGCTACTTTTAGCGCACTTGCTGGAGCAAAGTTAGCCTGAGTCTGTCAATCTAAGGTGGGAAGTGTGCACCAAAAACAGTGTAGATGTACCCTTAGATTATAAGTAACTTGTCTTTCTTCTCAAATTTCTCCCAAGTCAGCTCTCTCACTCCAACATGTAAACAACATGAAAGTTTTTCTCGATTCTGAACACAGAGCAAAACAGAAATAGGCAAGCAAGCCAATAGCCATGCTGGGCCCCTGGGCAAGGTGAAGGGGAGGTGGCTCTGTGCTCCCAAAAGGGGCAGGGCCTCAGGCAGAAGGGGCTGGTCCAGGCATTGAATGCGCCATGCCCCTCCCCCAGCCATTAAAGTTGTCTTAGTGCTCAGGCAGTGATTTAAAGGGCGTGGGGCTCCGGGAACTGTTGCTACTACAGTAGTAGCAGCGTTAGCCAGAGCCCCGAACTCTTTAGAATATCTGGGCCTCGGGGCAATTGTCCGCTGTGCCCTCCATTGGCAGTCCTGGAGATAGGTTGAATTATAGCCCAGGATACGAATCTTGCAAGATATGGGGATACTGGATTCCAGGTGCAGATTCAGTATTGCCCTGGGGCTGTCTGTAGAATGGGCTTGGAACCAGAATGCAAAGCTACCAAACTTAGAGTAAGTTTGGAGTCAGACCTGCACTCAAAAATTAGGCCTTTTCCCAGCATTTTGCCACAAACCACAAAATTCTGCCAACTTTGCAGACTCAGACATGCATCTCGCTCCAAGACATGTCCCATAAAATAATGATTTTGAAGCCCTGACTAAGGAGTTTTGAACATTTGGAGTTGGCAGTATGGCAGCAGGAGGACACTTTTTGATTTAACACTAGGTTGATGGTTGAAATAGGCCTAAAATATTAGTTTTGTATTTAATAAAATGAAAGAATGACCATCTATTTGCTTCCTTTTTGCCTTGTGCTTCCTCCTTGTCTGTTTCTGTTAGCATTCTTTTTACACCAGGCTTTTCTTATTGGAATCCAGCTACTAGGCTCGGACAGATTCTCTTCTGTGGTAGCTTTTGGCTTCTTTCTTCTACAAGTTCTTTAGACCTTTGTACTGCTTCATTAAGGCTGCCTCTGGGCCTGTCATGTGGCTGTTGAATTGTGCTTTTGAATTTGCCTAGTTCTCTGGAACGCTTTTTATGCCTAAGTACTGTAGTTTATCTAGTATTAATAAAGTGTTATTCAACACTGAGGATGGGAATAATACTCCTATGGGTGGGAAGATAGGGGTTCCCAGTGCTTGAATTTGTATTGTAAGATTATTAACATTGATATTGAATATTTTATATTCCAGTAGCAAGTCAGACCGGGAGCCCCATTGTGCTAGGTGCTGTACATACACATATGGAGGAACAGAAGAGTTAGCAGCTCTGATCCTACAAACTCCTATGCATGTGCTCAACTTTACACACTCACATAGTCTCTTTGACTTCACAATGTGTAAAGTTAAGCATGCATATATTTGCAGGATCAGGACCTTAAATGAGTTTATTCTCTCATATACAAGTTAGATTCTGAGCAAATTTAATGATACTTTTACCTAGAGATAAATGATACTTATAAAAGGTCATTTGATCCATATTTCACTCTTTTTAACCTTTTAATTTAGATAATTAGTATTGTTATTCTAAACTTTTGTAAGCTATCCATCATCCTAGTTTATGGGCCCAGTTTCTGTAGGAGAAAATATGGCAAAAAAATTTCTGAGTATAGTGAGTAAATATATCATGACAATACAACAACCAGCCATCAATACCACAACTTTAAAAGACTGAAAACTGGGATAAGCAATTATTATTGATGCATCATAAGTTAGCATGGTGCTAAAATTGTTGCCTGTAGAAAAAATGAGAAATAACACCTGAGGTTTATTGCAAGAACCACATTAAAAGAAAAAGATGTGCCTGCCAGATTCTATTTTCTTATGGTGTTTGGCTTTAGAAATGCAACTGAATTATAGCTGAGGGAGTAGAATTAGGCTCTGTACCACTACTCTTGGAAAATACCTGAAGGGTTTTAAAATAATCAATAGAACAGAGCAACAAAACAATGGAAGATGTGTTGTATCTTTTTTTTACTCTTATTTTCAAGCAAAGCTAAGCATCCAAATATTAGACTGCACACACAAAAACTCATTGTTACTAAAACTAATTAGTGTTCTGCTACTTAATGCAAAAGCCTACATGATGTCTTGACCTTTTTATACATTGTGTCTAAGGTTGTGCCATAAAACAGAGGGAAGCAAAAATGCCTCCAGTTAGCCTCAAAGGTTTTCTTCTTTAAGTAGTTGGATTGATTGTAACAATACAGGGTATGTGTGGAACTTACAGAAAGGTAGGGTTTATTAGATCTTGATTACAAAGAGCCAATGAATTAAACTAGCCAGGCTAGCCAACCAGAATGACTGCCATTCTATTTTTGGGTAATCCTTGTTTTAAAATGTATACATAACAGAGATTGAAAAGAAAACTTTGAAAATCAGTTGCTTCAGGCCTTGTTTCTGCAAACCCTTGATCACATGAGTAGCAAATACTAACCAAAAGTAGTAGGCTCGGGACCTCTATGAGATTAATAGGCAAATATCTTTCAAATTAATTTGATTTTGCAAACAGTCATTCAGTGATGCGTCACTACTTCAGTGTTATAACAAATAGACAAGGGTACTAAAAGAAGGGTCTTTTACATGTAAGTGGAAAATTCACTTTTTTTTCCTCTTAATTTTCCTAGAACAAAATAAAACTCAGCATCTCTCAGGATCAGACCCTGAAGTATGTATATTATAGTCAAACTGCAGTGAATCAAGTAAGATTAGGGTAAGATTTTCAACGGCACTTCGCATTGCTCTGGCTATTACTGTTGAAGCAACAATACAATTTTCATTGACTTCAATGGGAGCAGTGTTAGACCAACATTGAGCCTGTTTGAAAAATCGTACTCTTAATGTATAAAAAAATAAAAAATAAATCAATGGAACAGAAAGAAACCAATTGAAGTAAAATACTTAGGAATAAAAATAAGAAAACATGGAAAAGGTTTACTTTAAATGTTCACTCACAAGCTTGGAGAGATTTTGGAAATGTTTTATAGAGCTGAAAATATGTTTCTTGTGCTAACATAAGATTTGTTCCAAGGCTTTTACTCGAGAAAGAAATCAGAGATGTGCTGCAGAGGCCAACTCTTCAAAATGGAGCTGGCAAATTTCACATTTATTTGAAAGACACTTTAGAAATTCTGTCAGAAGGACTGTAAGTCTATCTCGTAAAAACCTATGAATTTCTCCTTGCATAGACTACTGAAAGGAGCTAGATGGTTTATTCAGATATTCTCCTAGGACATATCTACACTAGGAAATTATTTTGACATAACTACATTTGAAATAATAACTCCTGATATAACTATTTTGAAAGCTTATTCCCCAAGGAAAGCGGGAGTTATTATTTCAGAATAACCACCCTTTATTTCGAAATAACAGGCTTGGCAGTGTAGATGCTCTGCTTGTTATTTTGAAATAAGGGGAGTTATTTCAAAATAACCAGTAGACCAGGGCCTAGGGCCTAACCTTCCATTTGGGAATTGTAAAAATCTCTCAGCCCTGGGCTACACAAGGGTGTTATTTCAAAATAACCCCCCCTTATTTTGAAATAATAAGTGGAGAATCCACACTACCAAACCCGTTATTGCAAAATAATGGGCTGGTTATTTCAAAATCTGTACTCCTGTGTTCCTTGGAGAATAAGCTTATTTCAAAATAGTTATTTTGGGAATTGTTATTTTAAATTTAGTTATTTCAAAATAATTTCCTAGTGTAGACATGCCCTCAGGGATGTTGGGAAGTCAGGATTGGCCCCATAGAAACATTGCTGTTTGACTTTCGTGGCCTGGTACAACAATAGCACTGTACACCATGGATACGACTGTCGTGTTAAGATTAGAGGGATGAAAAACATTCATAATAAAATGCAGAACTACTCAAAATTCAATTCACAGACACTTACCTTCCTTCCTCCCCCTCCCTCCGCCCCGCATCCCCCTTCTGTTCTGCAATGTGATTTGTCCTTTTCATATTTGTTCATTTTTTTAATTGTATCCTTTGGTATATATGGTTGTGACTACTTTCTTCCACTATTTGATCTGAGGAAGTGGGTCTGGCCCACGAAAGCTCATCATCTAATAAACCATCTTGTTAGTCTTTAAAGTGCTACATTGTCCTGCATTTTGCTTCAACTACCCCAGACTAACACGGCTACATTTCTATCACTATTCAAAATTCAAGGGATTTTTTTATCTCGTTCCATACTTATGTCACACCATGATGCAATGTGGTACAGCATACTTACAGGAGGCTGTGCTCTGCCACCTTATGGTCTGTGGACAGATCCAAGACAAGGCTGCATTCGGATTCTGTGGTCACCAGCAGAAGCAGAGCGCCTTGCATTATTGATTAGTAACAAAACTCACTGTTCTTGCTATGACAGACAATCTATTTATGAATGAGATGTATGCCAAGTATTTCCATTGAAAAATATTTGTTGGCATACAAAAGGATGTTGATCACTCACTTAAAAAAAGCAGTGCAATGACATTTCATTTGCTGAACAATAGAACCCCAATGTTAAATTTTAGACACCTCACATCTGTCCAAGTCCTGCACTGGTGTGCTCAAATCAGCATCAGATTTTTTGGGGACAAAAGTCCAAATTTGGAGGTGCCTTCCATAGCTGCAGAAAGGAGCTGGGCAATTTAAAATGGCAGGTCTGCTGTGTAGGTTACAAAAATCTTCAACGTCCTTATGCGGCTTGGATGCAAGTGTGCACGTGCACGCTCACACACACCACAATGTTCATGGAGAGTTTATACAGTACCAGTTAGAGTAGGAAATTCAGGAATATGGCTAGAGAGTCAGTGCGCTGTGCCATCACCAGAAAGCAGTGGGAGAGGAAACAATGCGCTAACACCTTGAAATTGTGCCTGTGACTTGACTCTTCAGTCACTTTGGGCTACTTTGATCATTGGATTAAAATATCATTTCCTCCACTCAGACTCCCCTGTTTCCCACCAGCAAAGTTTTTTTTACTCTGGTGGTGCTTGCTTTCTCTGAATTTGAACACTTGCATATGAGATTCAGATGCAGACTGAGCCACCCAAGTTTGGAAATTGGTCCCCAGCTAGAGTTTTATTGACTGATTATGAAGCCTTCAGTTTTGCTTACTGAAAATTAATCATGCCGGTCAGAGCACCTAAGACTGACCAAAGCAGACGGTAATATTTGCAGTATTGTAATGCAGCGGGTTAAAATTAAATGTTTGTTAATTAAAAGGTATTGAAAGATATATCAACTCCCCCCATCTTTTTTTTTTTTTTTTTGGTTGTTGTCTGGAGAGTTATAACAATCCTTTTCTGGCAGTTAGTTTTAAGATCATTAAATGCTCCTCATTTGCAATATATTTGCAGAAGATTGCAGCCCATCTAAATTGACCCTGAAGGAAGACTTATTTCATTAATGGGCTGTCCTGGGCTAATGCATAAAGCTAGAAAAATATATCTATTAAATTCTTAATGTGTAAATGATGTTTCTGGCTTTCTTCTTAATTACAAAGCAAAATGAGCTTGACGTGCACTACAGCTAGGAAAAAATGATCAATTTAATCCATCTTCTAGGAGAAAACTTTTTTTAGTGAGTTCCAAAATTCCAGACATTCTCGGTTGAAGACTGGAAGTCTTATTGCTTTGTTCAATAAAATGTGCCAACACAATTCATTTCCCCCCTGGTTTTCAACGGACAGAACCTTTTGACATCAGCCTGGTTTACTCAGCACAGCTAAGTTTTCTAGGAAAAAATATTCAGAAGCTTTATGTGCTAATGTAAAACATGGATGAGCAGAGATTTAAAAATGAATGATGCCATGCTATTACTGGCTGATAGGGTATATGCAGAATATGAATACAGTGTATAGAAAGAGATTTACTGTACATATATATTTTCAATGTACTGTCTGCACAGAACCACCTAACTATGCACTATCACCACTATGTAATTCCCAGACAAAAAACTTCATTAAATTGGAGATAAGGTAGTAAATACATATCAATAACTTAAGTGGGGGAAGAAAAGTAATAGACTGTAGTTTTTACAATAAGTATGTGAATATCAGGAAATTCAAAGATAAGGTTATAAGTAAACCATCCAGACAATAGAAAATGTGGAAATCTATTCTCTTTTCCCATTCTTGCCACTTTGTGGGCCTTGAGTATAAAGGAGATAGGGTCTCGATGACAAGTAATCCCAGCTCACTGACATGTTAAATCCAGGATATGTCTGGTTTAGCCAGCAACCCTGATAGCTGAAGTCTTTTTACACTCTGCTGACGTTTAAAACCATGTTTTCCAGTTTACACAGAAGAGTAATTGCATGAGCATGAAGGGTTCAAGATGTCTGCAGATACAAGTCTGATCACTGCGGACAGTATTAAATGCCAGTAAGATTTCCAGTGCCTGCCCTGAAGGAAATTTGTTACTATTTCTTTAGATTTATACCAAATCTTTATGATTGCCCATCCTCTGCTCTAGGCACCCATCCATAAATTAATACACACAATACCAAAGGCCTTCTCATGCATAAATAAATATCCACCAAACCTCCAGTCTTGCCCAAAAGTCTGAGAATAAAAAACAAAACAATGGACATTGCAGTGGGTTAACAACTCTGGGCTCTAGTGGAGACCAATAATTCACCACTCATATAAGCAGCACGGGTTCACCAGTGGTAGTAGCCATAGTGTATATACAGGAGTAAAAACATCTGAACTCTACACAGTCACTTCCACCATTGCTGCTGCAAATGGAGCTGCATCAGTGAGCACCAGAAGGGAAACATGGGTCCCAGTTTTGCCCAGGTAGAGAAGCCTTTACTCCTTTCCCAGAAAGCAGCTGTCTTAAGGTGTCACTGCTTATTCTTTCAGTCAAGTATTGATATGGAGAAGGCTGTGCAATTATACAATACAAAGCCAACTTACTAAGACACAACTTACTTCAAGTTTTAAATCCAACCATCCTGAACACTCATATTTTTATTTCTAATTTATTTCCATTTTCATTCACCTCACTTAATTAAATAAAACAAATCACCACCCCCACATAATGAAATCAGATATTGGTATTTTAACTGCATTTTTACTTTTATATCTATTCCAGGAAAGGCAGATATACTTCTCTCTCAACTTTTCAGCAAGTCTATTCCCTGGCATTTCATGTCTTTTAAAATGTCTTTTAATGTCAACTGTGTGTTTTTAAAACAATATATTGGTCTATGTTTAAATTAATCTTTTCACTTCTATCTATTGGGAAAACAAAAATGGTGTGAGAACATCTTTAGAGTTTATGCCCTTGATAGGTCAACCAGAGTGTGGCTGAAACTAAAGTCCTACTCTGACCATGCCAACGGAAATGAAAATTATACCACTTGTACTAACAAGTACATTTCCAGAGGGACTAGAGGTATTAGAAGACTCTAAACAGATGCCTCTGAACTTAAAATACATTTAATTCCGAAGGCTTGTCTTGTAATTAATTTACCCAGTATAGAACCTATGAAGAGAATGTGAGGCATAACACTGCGTCACTCAGCAGTTTGCAAACTTCAAGGAGCATAAAGATAAATAATTTAATTAAAAAAACATTCACAATCATTTTTCACATTCATTTCTGTCAGGCTTATGAGTCCATAGTGGTGAACGTCAAGGAAAACATTCTCTAATTTATCGTTTAATCTCCTGCAAGAAAAATATCCATCTGCTATAAAAGGAAAGTGCCCACATAACCCACATCAAAAGGATATCACTCATACTTTAGTTTCAGTTTTTATTCACATTAACTTGGACTTCTGGTATGTAGGTCTGTAAACAGCCTATTGAACATGTGAAGCTTACGACTGACTGTTTTAGTAACACATATTTGAACCAACAGCTTTAACATGCCTCGTGTTAAAGCAGCTTGTATTTCATTAAGAACTACCAAATCTCAGCTGTTATGTGAGAACGGACAGCTGTATTTTTCTAGTATTAAATAATGCTGTGGAAAAAAAATGCTAAAGTTTCCAGAGCTTCGACTGCAAGTTTGTTTGAAATATTCTCACTGCTTTAAGAAATGCTAGATTTATTGATATAGCAAACTGTTCACCACGCACAATAATAAGAGGCAGATCCTAATTCCCCTACATACGTTCCCCACGCTTCCGCTGTTTGGTTTTGTAGTGTGATGAGTCAACCCCATTCAATTTGACCTCATCCCAAATGACACCAGATACAAACTGGTCTCATCCTGCAAAGCCTTATATGAATGAGTGTGAAAATGTAAATCTGAGTCCAATGGCAGTTCCATGTTTAGAAACTGTGCAGAATATGGGTCTGTATTTTAAAATAATATAGAGTTTTGAAGCTAGTAGCTCTAAGAGCTGCAATACTTAGTTGCATGGATTGCACAGAAGAATGTAAAAATGGAACCTCAGGTAAAGAGATAATATGACTCTAATTCTCAAATATAGATGCCTAAAATTAGGCACCAAAGGTTATGATTTTCAGAGGCCCAAGAGACTTAAGCACTCAGTTTCCATTATGAAATTCACAAAGGGGTGAATGCCAGGAGAAAAGCTGGAGTTGCTGTTAGATGGCTAAGTAATAGTGGGGATATTTGGTACACAAAATGCACTTGAGCCATTTGGTATTTGGGCAGGAGCAAAAATTGGGGGAGATAGGCTTTGAATTCCTACTACCTTATCATAAGATCAACTGACAACAGTTAGAAGCTCTAACTGCATCCTGCCCAAATATCCAAAGACAATGGAGAAGCACATTGGTTTCTACTGAGCTGTAGTGAAATGTTTAACAATACTGATGTTTACTTATCAATGTCTAGGTTTCAGAGTTAACTATTTATTAAGATGAGTAGGAGCAATTCATGCTTCTAGCAAATGCATTATTTCAGCAGCCAGAGGCAGACTCTACTACACTGATTGGATTCACATGTCCAAGGTTTTTCCCACAACTTTTTTTTGAATGAAACTAGGAAGCTGCACGTGCTGCTCGCTAGGCTCACCAACCCCCCTTTCTCTGGTGGCTTTTGTGGTCAGAAAGTGTGAGAGTATGATGACATCATTCTGTCACCCATCAGGAAAAACTTTTTTATATAAAGAGAGAATAAATCATAGATTCCTAGCACAATTGTGCTAAAAAATGAGAACTAATGTGGCCATTTAGGGTACATCTACATAGCAGCGTTATTTCAAAATAACATCCATTATTCCGAAATAACTATGTGAGCATCCACACAGCTAGTCTGTTGTTTCAAAATAATTTCAAAATAAGAGGCAGCTTATTTTGGCATTTGTAAACCTCATTCCATGAGGAAAGTCGCCTCTTCTGAAACAGCTTTTTGGCAATAGCAGTAATATGGATGCTCCACTGCTGCTATTTCTAAATAGCTCTTCCCCTAAGCCATCCAAAGTAATTACTCCCCAGTGCTTTCTGGGGCTCTAAATCGACATAGCACATTCACATTAGGGGATCTTGCCTCGGACTAATTTCCAGGCTTCCCTATAGAGTAGACACGGTATTTAAAATTAAGCTATTTTGGAGTATTTCTTCCGGAATAGCTTATTCCAAAATAATCATGCAGTGTAGAAGTAGCCTTAGGCTTTATCTTCACTGCCAAAAAGAAAATATGTTTCCCCCCAGAATGTAGCTAGTTGAAGTTAAACTCACCTGGCATTTGTGGTGGCTAGCTATCACAATGCCTTGTCTCCGCTAGGATTTTACATCAAAATTTTTATTTCAGTGTAAAAGTGTATCTTTTTTCATGGAAGACAGGCTTCAGGAGCTAAAGAATGACCTTATACACAGCTCCCTGACACTAGGTTTCATTATATTTTTACTTTATCTTTCTAACTATAGAATAATGTAGATTGTTCTTCCTAGATCTAATATCAGTGCAACAACAAACCTGGGATGTTCGAAGACATCTGGCCAGGTTTCCTGAACATTTATGATTGATGAAAGCTTAACAGAAGAAAAAAACCATATGTTTGGCTTTCTTTGCAATTGCAAGTGCAGATGCACTAGGCTACATGTTGGGCTGTCCAGGGCCTGATCCAACTCTATGGATGTAAACAGGAGTTTTTCCATTGAAGTTAATGGTAGATGGATCAAGTTGTTATAGCCCAAATAACTATTAAAAATCAGTTCAGTTGCACAGATGTGAAATAGTGGCAAGAATATGATTGAGTCAGTTTAGTTATAATATATTTTGAAATCACCTTCAAAATTTGTATGGGCAAATCATTACATATGCACAATTTAGTTTTACTTGTAATTATGCAGTTTGGTTTTACATGAACAAATAAGTGTAAAGGGAAATTTAATATGTAAAATTTAGGAGGCTGAATGAAAAATGTGTCTTGGTGATTTGAAGGAGTACTATGTCCTACGTGTTTTGTATTTCCTTTTGCTATCTATATTGCTTTATCTTTGTCATCCTACTTTTTAATTTCTTATTTTAAAAGTTAATGACAAAAATCATTTAAATTTTGAGTAAAATAAAGGTCAAATATCAATGATAATATCATTCCAATTTTTTACTAGCTTTGATCAATCTATATGCTTTAATTGTTTCCCTATACTAATTCATTTAATTTGTTTGCTCCTACTTCTGAAAGGTTTCTACCATTTATCCTAGAGAAGGAATCTTCAGGCATTTTGATAAATTCTTCAGTGATGAAGATGCACAGATATCATGGAAGTATGTGGCTACCATGTTGATTGATAGATATCTCTCTGAAAATTCTCCGGTAAGGATCTCCTATGATGAATATATTAACTCCTGCACTTCAGAGATGAAAATGTTCCCACTGATATTAGATACTTCTAAAATTCATGAAAGCTAGCACCCGATTTAATCTCCAGATTAAGATCCAGATGCTACAAAAGCCCTGCCTGAACTACACATCTTTTGACATCTTTGCAGGTGTTCAGGAACAGTAAGCAAGCTAAAAATGAGGCCTGTGCCAGCTGTACATTAGATCATTTAAATTTTACCTCAGTATCACCAGGGATAGGAACTATGGCAGACATAGTGACTGTATTCCTTGCATTATTCTAACAGAAAACCAGAAAATATGTGAGTTTCATGCCTTTAGTAATATTACAAACAGCAATACAAGTATAGGGCTCTAGAAAATCCCGGAAGAGGATTTTTCAGAGCTTCAAAGGACTGAGTTTTAAAAGAATCTTGTTTATATCATCCTAATCTCTGAGATTCAATGTAGTGTTTGTGGGGTCAGATTGGTGTATATGCAAATCTTTCTTTTTTAATATAGTGAGTAATCTACAAAGTTCTGCACTCTATGCAGGGGAATTATACAGATTTTTATTTTGGGCTCTTGAAACTAGCAAATGAAATAGCATCTAGGGTGAGAGGTACAATATTGGAAAATTTAATTGATTGATAAACATAGTCCTGGTTATTTTTTTTGTTTTCCTTAGGAAAATATATATATATATATATATATATATATATATATATATATATATATATATATTAGTGTTTACTTCTATTTGTAAATGCTTTGATAAATCAGACATTTTTAGCATTCTATCAATGGCAAAAATCTAATTGCCTTATTGTATTCTGATTTATTTCTTTCCTTACTTCTTTGCATCTGCAGCCCAACAAATGAGTCTCCAAAGAGATATATGTTATGATACAGTGTCAGTGAAATTAATCCTGATCAATTTTAAAGTTCACATTTTTATTTGATGACTTTCCAGGGAATCACTATAACTGAGATTGACTCACTCGCTTCTTTTGTTAGTTAAATATTGTTTGAAAGCACTGCAAACAACAAAAGAAATAGATCTCTTATTTCAGTTCTAGTGCTACCGTGGCCTATATAAGAAAAAGCAATATGAACTGATGATATTTTATTAATTTATAAATAGATACCAAGTACTATTCACTGCTATCACCAATTAAAACTTCTAAATACAAGCCTCCTCCTGAAAACTGTTACAATACAAGTCCTTACTTATGTGACATTTGGAATTGGGCCCATCTATTTCATTTGACATGATAAATATATATAGCTCTTTAAAAAGCATTTAGGGCATGTCTACATAGCAGGGCTAAACTTAAAATAAGCTACGCAACTTGAGCTACCTCAATTTTGTAGCTTAGGTCAAAATAGCTTATTTTGACTTTGGGCATGTCTACACAGCACTTATTTCAAAATAGATCACTCTTCCCCTGACTTCCCTTACTCATTATACAATGAGGTTTACAGAAGTCAGAATAAGAGGCCCATTATTTCAAAATAAATTGATGTGTAGACACACACTACGTTATTTCACAATAATTGCCATTATTCTGAGATAACTCTGCTGTGTAGACATGCCCTTAGAAAGGGAAGTTCTCTGCCTCAAAGAGTTTCCATTTAAAATTCTGTATTTCGTGCACACCCAAATTTGCCACTGAAATCATTTGGAGCTTGGGTTACAAACAGAAAACAAGGGATGGGCCACAACTGTATATTTTTAAATAGTTTGCACTTTTAAAACACTTAACTCTGCCCAAAAAAGATCATCTTGGGGTAACAAAGTCCATGTATAATAGCCATTCAAGAGCATAAATCACAGAAGATAAAACTACCTGTGCTTGTACTGAGATAGCTTTTCTTTTCTTTTTCTTTTTAATTTGTCAAAAGAATTATGGTTTCTTTCGGGTCATCATTGTCAGTGGTGATTTTGACCCAAAAGAAACAAAAGACGTATTGTTTTGGTTTCTCTATTCCTGCCTTCTCTAAATCAAAGAAGATGAGGAAGTACAGGAATTATTGCTATAAAAGGGAAATAATTATATTGTCTGAAGTGCACAACAAATCAAGTCTTACGCATTTCCCCTCCCACGCCAACTACCTCCTGGCTTGCTAAAGTTTAAATAGCATGACCAGTTTCTGCAGTGAAACCAGATTTTTATTTTTTTACTGTTAATGTCAAACAAACATTTATTTCAGGTGCAAAGCCTCAGGATATGTTACTGAAAACAGTGGCACTGCTGTTCTATAGCTTACTGCCCACTAAGTGGGTGGGAAAAGGGTACTGTGACCCTTTTACCCTTCCCACCAGTCTCCCTAACAGCTTTGGCCTTTGGGTCAGCTCAATTTCCCCTCCACTGAGTGGCCATTACTGTGCTGTGCCGTGATAAATGCTTTTTGTAAGAGACTGCATTGCCGGCAGCAAGCGCTAGGGAAGTAGGTAGCCTGGGCCAGACAGACTAAGCCAAGAGACAGATAAACTAACGTGCCTGTGCACTAAGTGCCTGTTACCTAGCAACATGATGGAGATCACAAAAAAATGAATAGACCCACAAACAAAAATGAAAAGGAGCTTAAAAAGAGTAAAAGTCTATGGGTCTCAAAGGTTAATATTCCTCTGCCTAATTACGTAGGTTCAGAAAATTGCATTTTAACCTTTTCAAAGCTTTGAGGACAGAGATTTCCTTGACACTGAGGCAGATCACATGTGTATAAAATGAGAGAGGAAAGAATTAAATGCAGAATTATTTATATCTTTCCAATATAATCCCCAATATTGTTTCATTCCCTTATTTTTCCTGCTTCTTACCACTCCTTCCATCAGCCCATATTTGACTAGTAGGGTGATCCCACAGCTGAGATGACGTCCAAAGAGTTGACCTGTTGGAGCCACTATTTCAGTGGCGGACAGACGGCGGTCTAAGGGCCCATCAGGGTTCCATGTGCAGCCCATGAGACATTTTGTTTGCAAGACTATGGGCATATCAAAACTACACTGGACTTTTGAAAGAGGATATGCAAATTCTGTGGGAATTTGCATATCTTCTTTTGAGATCACTTTCAAAAGTAGCACTTTCGAAAGTGAAAGTAACTAAGACATGGCTTTGTCGGTGACCCCTCCCGTTTGTCAACAAGCCACTTTTCCTTAAAAAATGAGGTTTACACAGCTTGTGGACAAACGGGAGAGTTCACCGACAAAACCGTGTCTTAATTACTTTCACTTTCAAAAGTGCCACTTTCAAAAGTGAGCTCAAAAGAAGATATGCAAATTCCCTGGGAATTTGCATATCCTCTTTCGAAAGTCTAGCGTATTCTAGATACGCCCATTGGCTGCGCCTAGACTGGCAAGTTTTTCCGCAAAAGCAGCTGCTTTTGCGGAAAAACTTGCTAGCTGTCTACACTGGCCGCTTGAATTTCTGCAAGAGCACTGACTGCCTACAGTCTGAAATCAGTGCTTTTTGCGGATATACTATGCTGCTCCCGTTCGGGCAAAAGCCCTCTTGCGCAAATGCTTTTGTGTAAGAGGTCCAGTGTAGAAAACGCAGTATTGTTTTGCGCAAAAAAGCCCCGATCACGAAAATGGTGATCAGGGCTTTCTTGCGCAAAACCGTATCTAGATTGGCATGGACGCTTTTCCGCAAAAAGTGCTTTCGCGGAAAAGCGTCCATGCCAATCTAGACGCTCTTTTCCGCAACTGCTTTTAACGGAAAAGTTTTCTGTTAAAAGCATTTGCGGAGAATCATGCCAGTCTAGACGTAGCCATTGTGTTACTGTTGCCCATGTGCAGGGTTGCCAAATTTTGCTAGTTACTGTCTGTGTAGGTTTTTTTCCTATCAGTATTACTAACGTTACACACACATAAAGCAAGGGAACGTGAACTGAGGTGAGTGCTGATTGCACACCATAGTGACCGGGAGAGCTGTGCGCTCCATCTGCACCCAATCAAAGCGCTGCAATGGTTCAGTCAGCACATTCTGCAAATTCTAGGTTTGCAAGTGCAGTTAGCAAAACTACCCTGTCCCAGGACACTGTCTTGGGTTACGAAAATCTCATGGCCCACTGAGATGAAGGAGGGCTACTCCTGCAGTCCACTCACTAGCCTTGGTTGCTCATTGCTGCAGTATTTTGCACTTTTGTATTGTCTTCTCTCAGTTCATTGTAGCACTTTACATGTATGAGCTGTGTCTAGACTGCATCCCTTTTCCGTAAAAGGGATGCAAATTAGACATATCGCAATTGCAAATGAAGCGGGGATTTAAATCTCCCCCGCTTCATTAGCATAAAAATGGCTGCCGCTTTTTTCCGGCTTGGAGCTTTGCCGGAAAAAAGCGCCAGTCTAGACGCGGATCTTTCGGAAAATAAAGCCTTTGCCAAAAGATCACTTATCCCTCTTAAAAGGCTTTATTTTCTGAAAGATCTGCGTCTAGACTGGCGCTTTTTTCCGGCAAAGCTCCGAGCCGGAAAAAAGCGGCAGCCATTTTTATGCTAATGAAGCGGGGGAGATTTAAATCCCCGCTTCATTTGCAATTGTGATATGTCTAATTTGCATCCCTTTTACGGAAAAGGGATGCAGTCTAGACACAGCTATGGAGTCTAATACCTCCCTTGTGAGGTAGTTATTGTTCCCATTTTACAGTTCACAAAGAGGAGAGATAGCAACATCCTCAGAGTCACTTGGTGAGAGACCTGCAGTGCTGAGAATAGAACCCAAGATTTCTGGATTTTGGTCTTGGTACCTAACCATTAAATTAAAATCAACTCCCTATGCAGCAGTGCCTTCTCTCATCATCTGCATGTAAACAATAGGTTTCTAGATCCTGGCATTCTAGCCCTGCTCCCAAATCAGCCAGACACCCCAGTTAGTAGATGGGCCAATATAAAAATTGAAATGTAGCTTGAATTGACTGAAAATGAAGAATTGTCCTGTACGCTGAAGCATCAGAGAAGTATCTGCTTTCATCAGGAGTTTTGCTTATGCTGCTCTGTATTTTAAAAATACAAACCCTTCATATAAATAAACTCAGGGAGGCTGCGCTTTTAAGCACTGTGCTCTTTGCTCTGCTTTCCAACTCCACTGGGGACCATTATAAATTCCCCTTTTATTACATAAGCCTTAAAACACATGGGAGCAAATTCCTCGTTTAGTTAGACTGGGGTAAATCTGGAGTAACTTCATTGACTACATTGGAGTAGCTCTGGATTTACATCAGTGTCGTGGAAGACAGAATCTGGCCCATAAATTCCTTAGCTGCCGGGAAATCCCTGCAAAGCGATTGTTCTATTTGTTTCATTGCTGTTATATTTAACTTCACAACAGAATGCCTTTAAACTTTACTGCCATCTTTAAATCAATGAACTGTATGCTTAACTAATTTTCCTGTGCACTGTATAATATAGAATCAATAATACAGTTCTCAAATAATATATGTGCTTGATCTCTCTTATTCTATTCATACATGGAGTAGAACTACAAATACCAGTGTTAAGAAGCATATAAAATCATGCTGTAAATATAGGAGACATTTACAAGTGGAACTGTTTTACATATTCCAATCAACATCTTCCGGAGAGAAAAAATTGCTGCAAATAACTAAACTGCCCCATTCTGAATTCCAATGAAAGGGCTCATCAATTTAGGAATCATACTTCTATCTAAAAACTTTTGAACTTTCTTTGTAACACATAACAAATGAGATTACTGTAAATGAAAGAGATTGTTGAGAAAAAAACTCTTTCAGCTTATTTACTTTGTGCATTTGCCAACCCTTTTTGTACCATCTGTTTCACAATTGTCAGTTTCCTCTGATTTGGAGGAACTTTCACACCCCAGTGGGGGATAGATTTATTTTAAAAAATGCAGAAACTTTAGATTGTAAACATTGCACATGCAGAAAGGGCAGGACAATGTAAGGAAGGTATAATATATGAAACTACTTTTAACTCATTTTCTGAAATTGATTGGATTTGAAGTTGACTAGGTCTCTTAAATGAAGAGAGAAGCCTGGTTAGTTTCAGAATCTTTGAATGCTGATTATATCACAATTAGGCTTTAATTGCTCCAGCTGAAGACTATTCACCAATGATGATACTCCAGGGATGAATACAGTCTTATTTGTAGCTTTTCCACATTTCTACTTGGGTATTTGTATATTGGAGCTAGCTATAACCCTATCTACTAACTTCTTGGGAAGCTGAATAAGGACTGAGCTTTGCAAAGAGAAACATTGGACCAGATCCGGCTGAGGGTTTGAGAAGCACAGATGGTTTTAAGCCACCTTTCCACCTCTCCGCATCCTGGTGCTGGCCAGCTGCCACACTGTCCCCCTGTGTGAGTCTCAGCTGTCACAGGGCTGCGGTGACCACAACAACTGTAATAGTCTCCTAGACACTGTTCTGCTTGCCCAGGATCATCAGAGTGTTATGTCATCCATCTCCTATGTCCTGCATCCCCAAACAAGGGTTGGGTGTGTGTGGGGAAGCTGAGGGTGATTTAAGCCACTGAGGATTCTCTTGTGTCAGGGGAATCTCTAGCTGGCCTTTTAGTGTGGCTCTAAGTCTCATTTGCATAGCTGGAGCCATGTAAAGGTGACTTACCTAGGACTGAGGATCCATCTCATTGAACTTAGGAGAACTTCCCGTTTGCATTGCCATAAAAGTCATCAAGATTTAAATTATTCGCTCTTAACATCTTTTTTCCAAGGCAAAAAGAGGTAACCAAAAAACTTTTATTTTAGCTGTTTCCTCGTTTCCCTCTCTGTAATAATATAGATGGTAATGAATGGGCTAGTGGTAATTAAAAGGCTATAATTCCATGAAGGGGTGGTGATGATAATGAGGCAATAAACTGTGAGAACAAAGCTTGAGGGGGTTTAATGACTCATCAACCCCTTGATGGAAATTTAGCCTTACAATCACTATCCATTCATTATTATCAGTGATATATGTTACTTAAAAAAAAAAAGAAATACACATTGAAAATGATGCCTGTCACTACACTCTCCCATTGCTTAAATGGTCACTATGCCTTGTACATCCTGCTTCTGGAGCTGGCATTGTATTCCTAGAGTATTTGGATAATTGGTATACCGAATATACTGAAACAGAAGCAGATTTTATCCGTTTGGTAGCAGTCACTAGCCTTGCAAGTGACAAAGCTTACAGACGTTGGATCCGAACATAAATTGTGACAGACAAGAAGAAAGGGGTCCAATCTTGCATCAATTTAAGTCAATAGCAAACCTCCAATTAACAATGGAAGCAGGATCAGGCTCTATATATTTTAAGACTATAGGATTTAGTCCTATAACAGAATACTAAGGCTGTCCTATGCAATTCCACTGAGGTCTCATTGGGAATTTATGGGGCACATAAGGTCCACCTAGTAATGGGTCCCAGTGCAGGCTGGCCGCATGGATCCAAGGGTTTAGCTAAATTAAGATAATTTAGAATGCAAACTCTTTGGCATAGGGATCTGTCTTCTTCTCGGTCTTTCACGAAGCTGAGCACCACAGGGGCAGTTAGTTAATAATATTAACTAATAGTTAATAATATTAATAGTAGTACTAGCAACAATTCTGTTTTCTCATATTTGTTATGCAGTGGCATCAGTGTGAGGAGTACAAGGGTCAAATTTGCCTATTATAATGAGAGTCAAGGAGTGGGGTTCTGGACTCCACATATAGAATTCCAGTGGGGCCCAGAAGCAGAGATCTGGAAATGCACAGAAGGGAGCTGACCATTCAGGATGAAATGGAAGGAGCCGGGAGGAAGAAGGGATGCCAAAGCTTAAATTGTGAGATGTTCTAGCTCCCAACAGGAATGACTTAAGAAGTGAATGCCCAAAGAATGGAGACCCTTTCCTCCATCATATTCTATTTGACTCTTCTCTCTCAGTTCTGCACTCTATGCTGCTGGAGAGGTGCATTTGTGCAAGTGCAAGGCACATTTTAACCTTGCCTTCTCTCACATAAATACATGTATATTTAGAAAGAAAATCCATGAAAACAAGCCACTCCACAGCACACATTTCTGGGAGAAGATGAGAGAATGAACTGCACATGAGAGATGTTAGTCGCATTGCTTAATGCACTACTGGAAACTGTTTGGATACTATAGTGATGAATGCATTATAAGAACCTGTATAGAACAAAATAGAATAATAATCTCTTTATGGAATAATCTCTTTTCTGTGATTGCCCCTTTTGGCAAGGTAGACTTCCTCCATCTCTCTCTTGCATCTGCTGTTGTTTTAGGGGTGCTAAAATGGGGGGCCGTAAGCAGGCCCTCTCAGAGAATGACAGAGGCCTGGGTGATTTTGAGTTTAGAGGCTCCAGGTCCCCGGCATATCTAACTTTTCATCCACAGGGTCATACTATATCCAAAAGAATATATGAAAATGAATACTTGAGATATTTATTAACAATTAAGTCTTTATACAAATAGCACGTATAATTAAAATTGTAACTAATTGTGAGTTTCCACTGCAAGCAAAACTCTTCATTTTGGGAATGCTTTTCTAGCTTTGTTATGGGCAAACTTATTTATAATTGAAGAAAAATCTAATTTACGTGCAACATCACTGTTAATGTTAAGCATTGCAAGCCCATTGTAGAACGATGATAGTTCTTTAGTTGTTTTAACACATTGAATGTGCATTCACCTGAAGCCACTGATGCAGAGAGACTGACAAAAATATATAATGCAATTTTGATATTAGGAAATACAGTCGACAGGTCAAGATGGAATATTTCTTGAAGCAGTTCTTTTGGCTTGCAGTCCGATTTAAAGTTGGTGGAATGTATATGTTTCAGGAAGACAATCTTGTCCCAGAGATCTCTTGAAATGTTATTGTTGTACCTTTGTTGAAACTGTTCAGCTGCTGAATATAGATCTTCCTCACTTAGAATCATAGAATCATAGAATCATAGGACTGGAAGGGACCTCGAGAGGTCATCGAGTCCAGCCCCCCGCCCTCAAGGCAGGACCAAGCTCCGTCTACACCATCCCTGACAGATGTCTATCTAACCTGTTCTTAAATATCTCCAGAGAGGGAGATTCCACCACCTCCCTTGGCAATTTATTCCAATATTTGACCACCCTGACAGTTAGGAATTTTTTCCTAATGTCCAGTCTAAACCTCCCCTGCTGCACTTTAAGCCCATTACTCCTTGTCCTGTCCTCAGAAACCAAGAGGAACAAATTTTCGCCTTCCTCCTTATGACACCCTTTTAGATATTTGAAAACCGCTATCATGTCCCCCCTTAATCTTCTTTTTTCCAAACTAAACAAGCCCAGTTCATGAAGCCTGGCTTCATAGGTCATGTTCTCTAGACCTTTAATCATTCTTGTCGCTCTTCTCTGTACCCTTTCCAATTTCTCCACATCTTTCTTGAAATGTGGCGCCCAGAACTGGACACAGTACTCCAGCTGAGGCCTAACTAGTGCAGAATAGAGCGGCAGAATGACTTCATGAGTTTTGCTTACAACACACCTGTTGATACAACCTAGAATCATATTTGCTTTTTTTGCAACAGCATCACACTGTTGACTCATATTCAACTTGTGGTCCACTATGACCCCTAGATCCCTTTCCGCCATCTTGTATGTATGGAACTGATTGTTCCTTCCTAAGTGGAGCACTTTACATTTCTCTTTATTAAACCTCATCCTGTTTATCTCTGACCATTTCTCTAACTTGCTAAGGTCATTTTGAATTATGTCCCTATCCTCCAAAGAAGTCGCAACCCCACCCAGTTTGGTATCATCTGCAAACTTAATAAGAGTACTCTCTATCCCAATATCTACATCATTGATGAAGATATTGAACAGTATGGGTCCCAAAACAGACCCTTGAGGAACTCCACTTGTTATCCCTTTCCAGCAGGATTTAGAACCGTTAACAACAACTCTCTGACTACGGTTATCCAGCCAATTATGCACCCACCTTATCGTGGCCCTATCTAAGTTATATTTGCCTAGTTTATCAATAAGAATATCATGCGAGACCGTATCAAATGCCTTACTAAAGTCTAGGTATATGACATCCACCGCTTCTCCCTTATCCACAAGGCTCGTTATCTTATCAAAGAAAGCTATCAGATTAGTTTGGCATGACTTGTTCTTCACAAACCCATGCTGGCTATTCCCTATCACTTTATTACTTTCCAAGTGTTTGCATACGATTTCCTTAATTACCTGCTTCATTATCTTCCCTGGGACAGACGTTAAACTGACCGGTCTATAATTTCCTGGGTTGTTCTTATTCCCCTTTTTATAGATGGGCACAATATTTGCCCTTTTCCAGTCTTCTGGAATCTCCCCTGTCTGCCATGATTTTTCAAAGATCATAGCTAAAGGCTCAGATACCTCCTCTATCAGCTCCTTGAGTATCCTGGGATGCATTTCATCAGGACCTGGTGACTTGCTGACATCTAACTTTCCTAAGTGATTTTTAACTTGTTCTTTGTGTATCCTATCTTCTAAACTTACCCTCTCCCTGCTTGTATTCACTACGTTAGGCACACCTCCAGACTTCTCGGTGAAGACCGAAACAAAGAAGTCATTGAGCATCTCCGCCATTTCCAAGTTCCCTGTTACTGCTTCTCCCTCCTCGCTAAGCAGTGGGCCTACCCTGTCCTTGGTCTTCCTCTTGCTTTTAATGTATTTATAAAAGGTCTTCTTGTTTCCCTTTATGCCTGTAGCTAGTTTGATCTCATTTTGTGCCTTTGCCTTTCTAATCTTGCCCCTGCATTCCCGTGTTGCTTGCCTATATTCATCCTTTGTTAGTTGTCCTAGTTTCCATTTTTTATATGACTCCTTTTTTATTTTGAGATCATGCAAGATCTCCTTGTTAAGCCAAGCTGGTCTTTTGCCATATTTTCTTAGTTCTGTGACCTCTCAAAAGAATCCAAATATCGTTCATATATTGTACAAATTTGTCACAGTGACTCAAATTGATGTGTAAGACCAGTTTGATGGAGTCAATAATAACAAAAAAACGGATGAAATGTCAATACCCTGTGCTACTGATCTGGACTCAGAAAGGCTTGCGTCCCATTGATCACAAATCTTTTGAATATCTTTAAGAAGTAATTCAATGTTATCCCTCTCAACATCTAATATAGCACTGCATGCTTCAATTACAGGATTAGTTTCGTGGATCATTTTTAGCAGCTTCATCCACATGGATGACATTAAAATACATTCAAATTTGGGTGTCTACTTCTGAATTGACTTAAGCTCAGTGCAAGTTTGTGCTGTGAGAGTAAGAGAGTCAAATTCACTTAAAACCTTTCACACGGAGTCCAAATGCTGTGCAATTGGTTTAATGCCATCAATTCATGCTGACCACCTCGTACCATGAAGGGAACAGGCAGATGCTGCTTCTTCAGAATTTCCCACTTTTAAGGACTGCTATTGAAGATGTTGTACAATTGCTGGATTGTTCCAAAGTATGTGATTGCTTCCCTGCATGATTCTGCACAGTCAATACTGACAAGACTTAGTGTGCGGTTGCCACAACTGGAGAAAATACAGTTTGGATTTTGCTCAAAAATGACTGTTTGTAGTCCATTGTACTTCCCACTCATATTGAATCCATTGTCATAGGGTTGGCCAATGCAGACTTGAAAATTCAATTTGAAGCCTTCCAGAATTTCTAATACATGAGTGGTGATTTCTTTTGCAGTTTTTTCATGAAATTATCGAACAAAATGAATTATTCTTCAGTTAAAACCTTTGAATTTCCTGAAATTTTAACATATCAAAACAACCAAGGTCATCTGTTCTTTATGAGAACAGTCTGGGATTGCATCAATAATAATTGAAATGTACTTCACATGTTGAATCTTTTCAAGAATTGCTTGCGCAAATATCCCACACAGCTCAATAAACTCGTTTGTATTCTGGTAGATATAATGGACTTGCATGTGTTTTCTGCTGTCTTGTGATTCACAAACATGCTTAAATATGGCCTGATAAAAGTGGATTATACTTGCTAAGAAGCTCAAGTATACCAAGAAAGTTTCCATTTGTAGGTTACTGATACGTTGACTGGAAGCAAACAAAGCCAATCCCCATTCAGAAAGAAAAAGAAGGACATTCATTATGCAGTTAAGGATTTTTCTCCAGTTATCAGTTTCTGTGTTTATTTCACTCAGGACTAAGTTTTCAATTGAACTGTCAGCTAGTGCTGCTCTACTAGCTGATTTCCATGTAACATGGTTATCTTTATGTGATACTGAAATTTCATGTGCTTCCTCCAACCTCTATTGATGCTCCAATTGGATGAATCAGACAGTACTGATACATTTGAAGTATTACCGTTAAAAATAAAACAGGGTACACAGTACAGAGCCTGCTTTTCCATGCTCCAGCAGAGCCAGTCTCTTGTGTAGCTCTCTCCATCTGGAAGAGTTTTTGTGAGCAGACTAATGGGAAAATCGTGATTTTCAGCATCTTTCGGTATATTACTTGGAATCTGAAAAAACAAACTCTGAGAAACAACCACGTCTGAGTAACATTATTATCAGGAAGTCTAATATCAGGTTCTGATGCCACTGTTGTTACACTGTGTCCTGTGCTAGTCATAAGTTCTTGCTCTTGCTGCACAGCATCTCTGAGATCCTCATTTTCTGCCTGCATAGTCTCTAAATTGAGTGTAGATTCTGTGCCTTGATTAATGACCTCCTCATTTTGAGGCAGTGTCACTTAAATGTCATTTGTGGGTACAAAGTTTTCATTATCAGAACTGGAAGTGTGGTCACCGTCTAATGGCTGAGGAGTCTTTTATACAAAAAACGATGTTATTGGTTTTATTCTCTTAACTGCTGCTTTGCGCTATTACTTTTGCTGTCTCTTACTTGCACCATTTTCAGATCTTCACTGAAAGGGGTTCTTTTATAAAGGGGTTCTTTTAAAACACAGTAACACACAGTAAATTAATTCAGTAAAGGCCATTGGTTATACAGAATTTTAATTGTATATACTTTGCAATGAATATTAAACAATACGGTTTGGGGCTGTTATTTACTACGGCCCTTATAGCCTTATTTCAAAGTCTTGAAATTTCATCTGTGAACATGTTCCCGTTAATAAATTCCTCTAATAACTGGTACATTATTATGAATATGAACACAGGGTGATTGTCAGATTAGATATAAAGTTTATTAAACAACTAGAATTAAAAGTTTATTATCACAAAAACACCTTTAAAGATTATTCTAAAACTGGACAAAGAGATAGCTTATAGCTGAGCCTGATATGGTTATTGTATATGAAGCCACATAAGAAAAAACAGGAATACTAAAATCTCCCATGGAGAGAGAAACATCTAATTTAAAGGTTAACTCCAGTATCTTATATAATTTCCATGCATGAACCAATGCAATAGCTTTTTTTTGCAGGCGACCATATGTGGCAATTTGCACCTGTATTTTGGAAGGGTGGGCTTAGTTGTGTCCTTTGTAAAGAGCATCCTCTCCTCTTGACACACTGAGGCTATGTTTTGTATTGATAGAAGTAAATAGTCATTAAAAATTAAACACTGGCTTTACATGAATGCTGCCTCTTTTCAAAGATTAAAATATATTTGTCTTGTTTGCAAAGAGGACATCTGAGTAAATCAATGCTTATCCTGGGTTATTTCATTAAATTACAGTTTTCTTTGTTGGCAAGAAAAGAGAGAATAATTCTAATCTGGATGATCATGTTGCCTCTCATTATCATTCATAATTTGTCATTGCGATAATTCACATCCCTTCACAAAATAGCAACATATTAGCTAGAGTTTTCAATTAAAACCCCAACACCTGCAGGTGAGAAAACACAGATGGATTTGCTCCTCCACAGAAACACTCAGTTGCATGTGAACTGGCTACAGAGTCAAAGAGAGAATAGGTGTTAAAATAACACTCTGCTCCTCACAGTAGCTCTATTCATTCCTATAGAAACAAACATACCTAGCATGTGTACACAGCTTGGCCCACAGATTTAACCACTTTGCTGCTGGCATTTTGTCAGCCGTAATGGTCTGTCTTTGGTTTGGCTTTTCAAAACGGCCGTCATGAAACCACAATCCTGGTCTGGGTTTGGGAACTAGATTCGGAGCCTAGCAGAAGATAGAGGATTTTACACTTTCCAAGTTCACCATCCTTCCCTAAGAATGTTTGGTTGGCCTTTCCCCCTTTTCTCACCCTCTTACTCTAGAACAATTAGCACTACAGCAGTAAAATTCAAACGGGGCAAACTCCAGGCTCAACACTGCAAAATTACATGGAAGACGATGCAGTAAACCAACCTCACCATTTTAGCATACATATGGACATACAGTGAACCTGCCCCAATACCTAGATGCAGGCTGAACACCAGCAACACAACTGAATAGAGCATGGAGATGAAACTGAACTCAGCTAGTTTATATCAGCAGAATTTCAGTAGGTAAAATGTAATTAACTAGTTGGCCCCCTCTCTTGTAAAAGGGGATGTGATTCTATTTTTTCTATCTCTTCAGGGAGACATATTGTATACATATTGCATTTTTTAAACTATGTGAAAAGAAAATTTTTTAGGTTGCAAAGTCAAGTGCTCACAACCTAGGAATAATACATGTAGGGCATGTTATCAATGGGATTCTTTCCACTGACTCAGAATGAATTTGGATCATGTCCAACATGTATAATGTATTTGTAAATCCTACCACTAACCATTATAACCTAGATAATAGTACTTTTATTACACTGATCTCAAAAGCCTCAGAAAAAGGTTAAATTCTATGAAAAATAGTCTTATCTCTCAAGCAGGGTAAGATGCTCTCCAAATTCATCAGTGCACCCATTTCATCATTCAACACCTCTAAACTGTTTTAGGAGAATGCAGACTTCCATCTTTTCAATTCAGCGTATTCTGCTATTTGAAATGCACTCTGCAAGAATTGTTTTTGTATTTAGTGATAAAATCAGTTGTGGTCTTGTAATACAAAACTCCATGTGCAAAGTAGCATAGTAACTCTGGCATTAACCTCTTCCCAAAATACTTGAACTCCTAGGCACAGTTCAAGGAGATGTGTTAAGTTCCTCCCTTCCCAACATGTCCCAAACAGGTGTCACTACTTCTTATCCCAGCTTTACATGTTCAGCTAGGTGCCCAGTGGGCCCCGAAAATAATCTTCTGTTGGATTAATGGAAGCCCTCCATCCTCTGTTAACTTTGCAATTTCCCTACAGTTTTTGATATCCATTGGTTTGTTAGCCTTTATCTTGTGCTATGAGATATTTAATGATCACAAGAGGTCAGAACTTCTATTTTACATTTCACCAAAATGAATGCAGCCTGTAGAAAAGTGGACTCACTATGGGTGCACACCCCTCATGGCTAGGTGAGGTGTATTAGCTCTGTCTTTTCTTGTGACTCCTGACCTTGCATGGTACATCTCTTCTTGTGACTTAGCCCTCGGGCCAGGTGGCAGTTTAATTCCACACCCCTTTTATGGTACTACAATCCCAAATCCACATAAACAATACCTAAGATTCAGTCTCTTCAGCTCTTCTTGCTCTGAGTTTCTAAGACCCATGAGTCCTCAGCTGGGATCTTCAATGTAGACCACTCAAAGAAAATCAACTTACATGCTTCAAGTCCCACTTAACTTCTAACACTTCACTGAAACTAGTCTTGGCTTTGCCAGTGCAAAACCCCTCATCTCCTATCATCTCAGTACTTCCTGACTGTCAATTCCACATTGAACTCTCTTTTGGGCTCGCTGCAGTGAGAATCACCATTTTCCGGAGCCTTCACCTTTTAACTGTCCATTACAAGGGTTTCTAGGCCAATTGTGGCTTTCCCTGACATTCTCAGCTTTCTGGGTTTCCTTTCTATGCCCCTCACCCACTTTCCTGCAGGGGCTCAAGCTAATGCCTACAAAGTTCTTTCTTGCTCTTATTTCAGAACACAGACTTTGAGGGTTCTTCCTGACTTAGTGTTATTCCAAGTCTTTCAGGCTTCTCAGCTGATAGCCTAAGCCATGGCCTCTGTAGAAGCTATTTTATGTTTAGCTAGAAGCCATCTTGTATATCAGAAACCATTTCAGCTTTTCTCTCAAGCACGTAGACCAGAGTGAACTTTCTGTCACCCTGTGAGAAGAGGCCTACAGGATGGGCTATTGGTATGTGTTAATTGGGCTGGTTGGGACAGGAGATGTACTCCCTCGTACCTGTCCGCCATCTTGTTGATAAGGCTTTGTTTTTCCAAATTTAATTGAGGATTTCTGTAATTGGATGCCCTGACGTCAGACTGTTTGGCTAAGGGTATAAAGATACTAGGATTGATTGTATTAGCAGCTTTACTGGGCCCGGATTTGCTGGGACCACGTTTGGCTCACTTTGCTTTACTGATCAATAAAGCAAATCAGTTGTTAGCCGCCTAAACAGAGAGGAGCGTGTTTTTGCTTCGACACCTCCACTCCACTGTGAAGAGTTCCTTTCTTTATAAAGACCCATCTCCACCTAAGCTGAGTTGGTCATCAGTTATACACCCCTCCAGGTGCCACCCAGTGGTCTAATTGGGCTCATATTACTGTTAGCCAATAAGGGATTTCTATACCACATCACATAGTCCTTCTTGTATTACTGTGCCTCCTAATTCCATGAAGTGGTATCATCCTACTGAGAGCCACCCACATCACTATCCACAGCACCTTCTTTCACTGCTTGTGTTGGCCAAACATTATCCGTGGCTCATGAGAATCTAATAAGATCACACCAGTAGGCGGTATAGCTGCATAAAGACTGCTATTCTGTGAGCAGATTTCAGTGCTCAGAGGTTTCCTACTTCGATGAATGATCTTTTAGTTGTTTATAACTATTAATCAATTAATTAAATGTATTCTGGGATTTTCATTGGAACCTAAAGGAGTTAGATGACCAGATTCCTTAGGGGCCTTTGAAAATCCGACCCTAAGTACATACAATCAGCAGATAACTTATTGTGTCAATATCCTAATTAAATAAAGGATTTTTTACTCAATTATGATAATGGTATATGGTTTACAATCCTCTCTGTTTCATTATTACATTTCATTTATTTATGGTCGCACCCACTACAAGTTAAGTGCTTTCAAAATACTCAGGAAGGAAAGTCTTTGATTCAAGAGGTTTGTAGTTTTACAATGTAATCATTACTTTAATTTCTCTTAATTTTACTTCATTAAGTATACAAAGTATTACAAAACATTTGCAGAATTCTTCCAGATGAAAATATTTTTAAATAGTATAACTACAGGCTAATAAAAACTAGGATTGTTTTTTATTACAAAAACCATCTCTGAATTTCCATGAAACATTTTTATACCTCTAAAGAAAGCCATACAGTTTTAGGAAAAAATGCAGAAATTTTTATGTAAAGAATGTGAAAAACATCTGGCATTTGCATTTCTTGCACATAGCAAAACACAACTAACAGGTGTTATGCAATGCAGTAGGATCTGTGAAAGAGGAGTGAACATAAGCACATTAGTCACATTATTCTTTGCAGCAGCATTCTAAGTTTCTTAGGCCTAATCTACACTAACTTCCCCCCCTCATTGATCTAACCTACACAACTTCTCAACTACGCAAATAGCGTAGCTGAAGTTGACATACTTACCACAGTGTCTTCTTTGCAGTAAGAGGGTGGTGGCGGGGGTGCTCTCCTGTCAACTCTGGCTATTCTTCTTGTCCTGGATGGAGTACCAGAGTTGATGGGAAAGTGCTCAGAGGTCGATTTATCATGTCTAAGCAGACAAAATAAATCGACTGCGGCTGGATAGATTAATGCAGCGTCGATCCACTACGTAGTGAAGACAAGCATTTAGCAGCCTCTGCAAGGGCTCCTTTCCCTGAGTACAGCACCTTGAGAGGGCTTTCATTTCCTCTGCATATTCATGGGGTCCCTTACAGTAACAGCAAATTTATGGAGTTAGATTTATTCCTAGACCATCCTAGATGATAAGCAGGTGCTCCCCAATGACTGTCACTGAAATAATTGACAAAAATATAACTTTTGCTGAGATGGCAGTGCACTGCATACCCTGGCAGTCTGCATATCAAAAGGACAGAACAAGGCACCAGTTAAGTCACAAAGAAGAGCTCTATGAGCATTAAGGACCCAGTTCAACTCCCATTAAAGTCAATGAGAGTCTGTCAATTAATTTTAATGGGAGTTGAATCAGGAGTTCAGTGAAGATTTTGCTTGCAAGTGTGCTTAAGCACAAAAATCAGAATAGATTCCTAACATCTTTCACATAAACAAGTAACTCTCTGTGTGCATGCATGGTACAAATGTAGCAGCTATGCTATACCCCCAGACAAACAGTTCTTCATCAGCTCAGTCTTTAAACTCACAACTCACCACTGTGTCTAATATTGATAAATTTGTGCAAATCAAACTTAACATAAGGGGCCTGAGTCACCTCTCATTTATACCAGTCCAAATCAGGTAACTGCACTGAATTCAATAACATCCTACACCAGTGGGAGAAGAACCAAGTATTTTGTCTTTCTCCTTTATTAGGCAATGGTTAAAGACGGAAAGGCAAATGAGTCTATACATTCTTTTACTTAACACCCAACCAAAGGGAGAAGCCTAAATATTGTACTAAATTGTTACAACTCATATTCTGTTCATCTGGCTTAATTTATGTGTTGTTTATACAATACTGGCCATGCCAATTGTCACCTCTGCTAATATCTGTGTCTTTGCTACACACCAATATGTAACTGAAGCCCCTAGATTCAAGTTCTTTTTTCTCTACTATAATTTGATGGCAAAAATATTAAAATTGCAGTATGATTTCTATCTCAATCTCTCTTCTAACCCAATTTACATGGCTAAATCATCCTAACTAGCACACCTGTTCCCACTGTATTGAGACCTCAAACCAAGATCCCTTCAGTCCATCACTGGTATCTTTGACAGCCTTATTTATATAAAGATATGTACCTGCTGCTGATAATGGGTGTCTGCAATGGATGCAGCTGAACTGGTCCTGAAAATGAGTTAACTGCAAGCATAACCAGGAATCAAGCATTGTTTAAGGAACAACTGTTGAGTTGTTCTCTCCCCTACCATAGTCAATTTGTAGGCATTAGGTGGAGATGCCTTGTCCAGCAAATAAGAAATTTGACTTACAACCTGGATGTGCAATGCTTTAAATGTCTGGTTATAATGAATTTAGTTATGGCTGCTTGAAATCTCTTCGCAGATTTCCTTTAGTGGAGACCAGCATTTCATAGTACAGTTACATGGCAGGTGGCACATCCATTCCAACCAAACATTTGAGAGAATAAACTAAGCCATAAATAGACCTTCCTGCAAACCAAAGTCTGAAACATGTTTTTACATACACTATTATTTAAAATTTCTGCAAATTCTACTTATCTTACCCATTCTGCTTCCTTTCATAATGTTGTATCACATTTTAAACATAATGGCTGTGTCTACACTGGCACCCCTTTCCGGAAAAGGGATGCTAATGAGACCAGTCGGAATTGCAAATGCCGCGGAGGATTTAAATATCCCCCGCGGCATTTGCATGAACATGGCTGACGCTTTTTTCCGGCTCGGGGTTTTGCCGGAGAAAAGCGCCAGTCTAGACGGGATCATGCGGAAAATAAGCCCTTTTCCGGAAGATCC
Organism: Pelodiscus sinensis; assembly: GCF_052426305.1. Lineage (NCBI taxonomy): Eukaryota > Metazoa > Chordata > Testudines > Trionychidae > Pelodiscus > Pelodiscus sinensis. The sequence goes on along the minus strand of NC_143060.1, from coordinate 18,858,309 downwards.
CTTATTCCTTGAAAGTAGGAATAAGGGATCTTCCAGAAAAGGGCTTATTTTCCGCAAGATCCCGTCTAGACTGGCGCTTTTCTCCGGCAAAACCCCGAGCCGGAAAAAAGCGGCAGCCATGTTCATGCAAATGCCGCTGGGGATATTTAAATCCCCCGCGGCATTTGCAATTCCGACTGGTCTCATTAGCATCCCTTTTCCGGAAAGGGGTGCCAGTGTAGACACAGCCAATATGACTATATTCTTCTATCTGTGCATTCAAGTTCACTCAAAAAAAGCCAAATGGAGGACAATTAGGTAGTATTTGAGAGCATTTTGCTAGATTCCTTGGAATTTGTCATTTTGAATCCTGTTGTCAATTGATTCTGTATATCCCCATTCAATAAAGCAGGGGTGGCCAACCAGCTAGAGACTAAGAGCCAAAATAGCTGTGGATAGTAGCACAAAGAGCCACATATTATATACTTATTTTTATAAATCTATAACCCTAAGGCACCCCCAGCCTCCCTGTTCTAACCCAATGCCCTCCCCTTCACCCAGAGCCAGGCATCCACAATCCCCCTGCTCTAACCCAATGTAACCATCCCTCCCGCAGAACTAGGCATTCCCAGCTCCCACCCTGCTCTACTCCAGTTCTTTTCTCCCCCACCAGAACCAGGCAGCCACAGCATGTAGGGCAGTGACTCCCCCTTCCCAGACTCCTGCTGGTGTCCCTTGCACCGCAGCTCTGTGCCTTTGCGCCTTTTCTCTGTCTTTCTCCCCATGGCCATTTTCTCTCTCTGATTGTCCCCGCTCCTTGGGGGGGGGGGAGGGGGGGTTCCTATTGAAATGGGAAAAAAAGCTTTTGTTTTAAAAATATTGCTCTGCCTGCACGGCTTGCTCCTGCACTCCCCAGGAGGCCAGGCTGCTTGCCACCGACAGATGAGCAGCTCTCAACAGCCAGATCCCTTGAAGAGGGTTGGGAAGGCAAGGAGCAGGCTACATGTATTGGAAGGGAGAGAGAGGTGTGCAGGGGGATCTTGGGCCATGCAGCTTTTCACCTTCACTGCCCCTCTCCCCATACCTATCTGCCACAGGTTCAGAAATGCTGTCCCATGCTCACTGCTCCTGGGAGGGCCCCCTTCCCATTACCCCCTAGGCCAGCAAGCAGTCATGCACCAGTTTGAACTGACCACCTTCTAGCCATAGCAGCTACCCATTCCTCTCCTAGAGCCAGGCAACCCCAGATTCTTTTATTAACACCCTGGGTCTCACCGGAGCTGCTACCGCTGCTGCAGCCACATGGTTTTTCATCCAGGTACTGGGGCGTGCGTGCAGAGCGGCTGTGAATTGTCCAGGCATGTGGCTCCAAAAGACAGTTGAATATTCTCTTGAAGGCAGGTGCTGCCATCCCCTCCCCGAATCCCGGACATTTTTTGTTTTAAAAAAGCTGGGATAATGAGGACATATCCGGGAAAAACTGGACGTATGGTAATCCTAAAGAGCCTATGAGCAAAGAGACGCATGAGGCTTGAGAGCCATGGGTTGGCCAGCCCTGCTGTAAAGGAAACAAGAACAATTTTTTTAAGCCTGCCCAAAAAAGTTTGTTTAAGTTCTTAAATTGCTCATCTAATCTACCTAAATACATACATACAGTCACTGGAAAAACTTTTTTTTAGGTGCCAACCAAAGGCCTTGCAAAAAGTGATCAGGTAAAAAAGTGAGGTTTAAATTTTTAACTCTACATTATATCAAATAACATTTTGTTGATCTATTGGGAATAATTTAAATGAGTCAAAATATGGGGCGGAGGCCTTAGTTCTGGTTTCAGAAACAACCATATTTTTACCACTTGGCTATTTGTCTGAGAATAGAATAGAATAGAATAGAATAGAATAGAATAGAATAGAATAGAATAGAACTCACCAATGTAAATAAGGTGAATAACAATGAATTTATTCCAGGTTAATACAGATGAACCTGGCCCTCCATTGTTTTGGATACAGGTCATATTGTATGCTCTCCTAAGCTTCAGGGAATCTTCCAGAAGGCCAGTCTACACATAAGATTTCCAGGATTTCTCTCCCCTTCAATATTATTTTTCCTTCCCTTCAAGACTGAGCAATAGACTCTCCTGGCTTGTATAGAAAGGCGCTTAAGTCCATTTCTGATTCAGCGTAAAAATATCACACATGAGACCTCAGATGATGTAAATCAACATTAAAGTCACTAGAAATATGCTGATTTACACCAACTCAGCATCTGGCCCACCTTTTTTTTCCTTGGGAGATTTTCATCCTTTTCTGGTTCTCCCTATGACGACGATGATGATGATGAGCACCACTGTATTCTAGGTGCTCCCCACACAATAGGAACTCACAGACCATGCTCTCTAAAGAGTTTATGGGACAAGGCTGCCAGTTTATTTTGTGTTTTATATGGACTTGCTCTCCAATATTTAACTGCGAACGGTTTTATTAGCTTATGAGACTTAACTTTTGGTATCCAAAAAAAGGAAATGAGACAGTCTCTGCTTATGTAATGAGTAAGGCTGGAATAAGGTGTAAATCAGTGCTAAGGATTGGGCACAATACATCTTGGAAGTGACCATCACAATACATAGTTGCACCCCAAAAAATTAATATCCTGGTGCTCAGCTGTCAATTTGGCATTCAGATTCTTACCTAATTGCATTAACTTCCATAGGAAATGCTTCCAGGAAAGAATGAAAGTGTTTCATCTGTGCAAGGCATTCTGAAACAGCCGTGTTAAGGGTGAACTCTGTGGCCTGTTCAGTCTATTTAGCAAGCTCTGAGATGTGTAAGTACATTATCTGCAAGGCTGGTAAAGAGCGCTTGGGGAGGATTTGTGGGTCTGTGGGAAGGACAAAGAAAAATGTTTTCTAATAAATTATTCACCATCTCACAATCCCTTTTGGGCAGATTGTTGCTCAGTTTGCCCCAATGCTTCACAGCCTTTCGCGCTGCATTCACATGCACATAGTTTCTCACCTCCAGAGAGCAGCAGAGATCTCAGGCAGGCTGCTGCAGCTAATGGTGGCAATTAATAACTTGTCATAATCCTAAGGATGAAAGGGAAGGCTCACCATCAGCAGTCGGGTCATGGCGCTTCTGTAAAGCAAATGAGGTGCAGGTGTTGTCCAGATTTAAGTGCTTTGCTAGACTGTCAGTACACTGCAGTGCCAAGCCATAGACAGAGGATCACCCTACTGATACATAACTTACTGTACTAGTTTTCATGCTCCAGGTGCACACACATTATACAGCCTTTCTTCTCTCCCCCTGGCCCCCCACCACCACCATTGTTCATTGTGCTGAAGAGAAATCCTCAGCACACTTAAATAAATCATAACACAGCACAACATGTAATTGCAGTATTTGCATACACAGGGCAGACTGTGAAAGGGCTATTTTGCATTTGTAAACAGGAATGCATTTGGAACTGAGTGTGTTATCTTTTTCTTTTAATTGAACGTTGCAGAGAAGCAGCAGCTTGACTACCTAATAGCATTTTGGGTCCATGTTCTCTGTTCAAGCTTGAGAAAATGAAACCTCATTATGCTTTTCGTTAAACAGCAAACTACAGAATCACTTATTTTTAGACAGCTCAGTTGCCTTTTCCATTCCTGTGGGTCAGTTCTGCTTGAAATGAACCAAGTTTACAAATCTCTACTGGTTTGTACACTCCTATTATGCATACTAGGTTATGCATTTGTAACTGTCACACTAGTCAGGGTGATACAGCACTCTCATCTGACCCTATTCATTTAAATGGGAGCGTCTTGTTGACATTGATTCATGTTATAAGTTATATCAATGCATTATAATCTTTTCATGTCACCCCTCTGGTTATTTCTACTAAAATGTTGTGAATAAATGCTGGCAATAACGGTCAGTAGGATTTGAGACTGTTTTAAAGGATGTGGAGTCCATCTAAAGCCCAGGGTCAGTATATTATCTGTCCCTTTATTCGAGAAGACAATTAACATGCAAAGTATTCTGTTCCTTTGTGCTGGAGTGTTAAAGATTTTGCTTACTAGCTTATTAATAATTTGGGGCTATGCATTGCAAATGTATATTGTGCTAAACTAATGGGATAAGTAAATATGATTATGCATGCATGTAGGTCTTTATCAAGGTGTGGCTGATAATGTTTTAAAGTAGAACTATTTCTCATGAAAATAGCTCCTCTTAATAGCCTCTGTCTCTTTATTGTGTTTCTTAGTGAAACATAAATCACTAATATGTTTTCAGCTGCAAACTACTCTCTTTTTCCATTGTATTCACAGATTTAGTGGCATTTCAAATAGATAAACACAAGCAACATCTATCAACACTACAAAAAGGGGGCCTTAATCAAAGCTCCAGGTCCCAGGTCTCAGCATCTCCATTTACCTTGAGATAAATCCATTGGTGTGACCACCACTGCACAGGGTGACAAATCACCCTAGTCAGCTGAGCAGCGCAAGGGCTTATTGGCCTTTCTTTAAGTGGTCTTACCCTTCAATGAAAAGGATGGTGCTTGTCAAGCAGGGCCAGATTAAAGTTAGACACAAAGAAATGATCTGTTATTAGAAAACTCCAATTGAGAATCACAAAACAAGAAAGAAATATGAATAAGAATGTACAGTCCAGGAGCCTGACCCCCTAGCAGAAATGAATTTTAATTACTTGTGTGACTCAGTACATTATGAATGTGGAGCTAACAGGGCAATGGCATTAAATTAATAAGTGGCTGGCAGAATGGTGGCTGCGGTGGGTACCACAGCAACGGGGCTCAGACGTGGCTTTGGGTGTTGTGCTGTCCTGGCTGGTGTGTTTCGTGGAAGTGACCTGACTCAATTCCAGGACAGAGGGTGGTAACCAACTACTGTATTAGAATCTCCAGGCACTTGGCATTGTTGCCTCAGCCTCACAAGAGGTCCCACGCCATTCACCTGTTTGAAGGATGCTTACTTCATAAATGGGAATCAGGGGAAGAGATGGTTAGGGCTTGCAGGGGGAAAGAAGCAGGTTCCCAGGATAAGTGGGTTAGGTGATTCTCAGCCTGGGCTAATGAGGCTTGGCCCTTAGTGAACATTTTACTCGGAGTGAAAGATGGGCTGGGGAGAGGGGGGCTTAAACAAAAACTACAGGCCTATAGATCTAGCTATACCCATAAACAAGCATATCCATACCCAGAAAAATAGACAGATGGAACTTTTAACAATAAATTAGCCAAATCCCCCCCAACATCATTAAATTATCTCTTTAAACCATGGGCCAAATTAATCCCTCGTGTAACATCACTGAAATAATTGTACCAGGAATTAATTTGGCCCAAAATATTTTTGTTGGGCCATATAAAAATGGACTGAGTTTTAGAGATGTCAGTGAAAAATACAGAAAGAATTATATTTACTTAAAGAAAAGGAAATGATTGAGCAAACATCAGCTAAAAAAAATTCATACCAAACATACTTGGGAAGCTGGGCAAATATTTGCCCATCCAATTGATCTGTTTGCTGAAGAAATTCACAATGAGGCTCCAGTGAGACAATCAGAGAAAGGAAGAAGAAACGGTTCATATTTAGAGCTATTCATTGGGCCCAAGTGAAAGTTTCTTTCTTACTAACGCTGAGATTCAGGCATTTTAAACATATCAAGATTTTTTCCTGATTTGATTTTGTACATGCAATCTCATAAATGAATATTCTGTAATCATTTCATTGAAAAATGCCTACACAGATGAGCACAGGTATGCTTTCAATTTGTCCAGATTTCTCAAATTAACTGCTAAGAATAATTAAGAGAAACACTGCGCTAATTATAGAGTCTTGACAACGTATTTTTAAAATTGTAACAATATAATTATTATACTTCACATCACAATATATAATTACATTGGCACATACCCACAAAGGAAAATGTATATACTACTTTTATTTAAATAGCTATATGCATAGATAAATATAGTATTTTTATTCAAAAATCTCAAAGCACTATATAATGGTGGGTAAGTATCCTCATCTCTTATTCTTAAACACAGAGTAAGGAATAGAAAGATTAAGGGGCTTGCCCAAATTCACAGTGCAAGTCAGTGGCAGAGTCTAAATTAGAACCAGGTCTCCTGATTCCTAGACTTGTGCCTTCCCATCATGGCTCTACAAAGGCATGCAGGGCCATACAGGAGTTTCTACCCTGCTTTGAGGAGATAAAATGCTTGATAAGGGCTCAAAGTCATTGGCCCAGGTCTATAGTGGGGAGATCAAGGAGTAGGATGTAAGGAGTGATAATCTGGTTTAAGGTCTTGCACAACCTGGTCAATGGTCTCAAATAAATTAGAGCCTCAAGGCTACTCTAATTTATGCCAGCTATCAATGTTTCCAGTGACCGATGGGGCTTGCCAACGTGCTACAAAGCTTTTACCAGTCTTCATATTCCCCAGTTATGTCCCCTCTATGTTGAGAGTCAGGAAAGAGGTTGGCATAGGAGCCACTCTGTCAGTGGTGGGCCACCGGAGAATCTCCCTATACTGGAATGAGGCTCTGTAGTCAGACAGCGTAGTTACAGGGCTGCTATCAGCCAGGAATATCTAACAAAATAAGGGCACCACTGTGCAAAATCTACACATTGAAGTCTTATTATTATGAAGATTTCATATGAATTGCTAAGGAATTATTAAGATCATATTTAATGAGCTATTTCAAACTTAGAAATGTTTGCTAATAAATAGCTAGTGGTGAGATATAAAGTCCCCAATAATGCCTTTAAGTACATGTAATATCGAAGTTATTGCATTAAACATGTAGTATACATATGGGCACACCTAAGGTCTAATGAGTATTGTATGGTAATTGAGTATATATTGATTAATGACATTTTTACTAGGAAATAATGGTTAACTATCACTTGGTATTTAATATACAATGATTGCCACACTAAGTCTAAAATGAAATCCTTATGACACAGTATTTAAAGTGTGACTGATTATTCTGTGCATTAGGTTGAAAACAATTATTAGCCCTCTGATATTCATAGGGAAGACTGTCATAGCTTCTTATTTTTCCTATAGAGGAAAATTCTTCTGTGTAGTATTACTGTTACTCGTAGCTTTAAGCACCCCAGGTTTTTGAGCCTTATGTATCTTATTGTGACTCTCACTTCTGAGCCATGGAATAGCAATGAAGAATAACACAGGGAATAATGAATGATCCCTGACTGAATGTGAAGCTATAATACACTCTCAAGGTTCAGCTTACATCATAAAGTGTGAGAAAATGACTCACATGGTTTAGGTGCCCTGAGACTGAATCACAGTCCTTGTATTCATTGTTGGATGAAGGCCAGCTGGGAGGGTCAGACATCACATCTTACTCCCATGCATGAGTCTCTGTCTTAGAAGCGATCTCAGTGCTCTAATTCCCCAGGTAGATGTGAGCTGTTTCACATAGATGACATACTTGATCTCTGAGAGGCGAGTGTTTGAAAGTCATGCAGCTCTGACAAGGACCATGCTAATTCACACTGAGTAGCATCTCACAAATTAGATTGTTAAAAAGTTGGGTGGGTGGAAATTCAGATCTATGCAATCCCAGACTAGTGGAATTCTCTTTGAAAAATACATATTTGTCCCCTCTTTCTTTTTCTCTGTGTAAGGAACAAGTACTGTGGAATGACATGGGTTCAGGAACAGCTGGCAAGAGTGAGGAGAAGAAGACGTTTGTAAATAATTAAATGAAAAGTGAAATTAAAAGGTCATGTATAAGACATCGCTTTGATTAATTTGCTTTCATGTTACTTCACTTCAACCCGTCCTTTGTTTAAAGCATTTGTGTAAGCACAACCAGCTGTGTGCGATTCTTTAGCTCGGGGGTTTTCAAACTATGGCTTGCGACCCAGTACTGGGTGGTGGAATGTCAGGCTCATTGGGTCTCATTGCTGCAGGGGGATCAGGTGACCAGCGGGAGTGCTAAGGAAGGCTACTGGCACTGCAATCCTGGCACTGCGCCCCAAAAGCAGCCAGCAACAGGCCCAGCACCTAGGTGGGGAGAGGGAGAGCGCACAGGGCTCTGCACGCTACCGCTGCCCCAAGCTCTAGCTCCATACTCCTATTGGCTGGGAACCTGCTGCTGGCTGCTTCTGGGTGCAGCATGGTCTGTGGTGCCAGGAGAGGCAGGAAGCTGCCTTAGCACCCCCACTACACTGCTGACCCTGAGTCACTGAAGGTAAGCCCCTCCTGCCCCAGCCCTAACCAAAACCAGAGCCCCCTCCTACACCGCAAAGCTCTCCTCAGCCCTCCTAGTTAAATTATATTGGGTTGCAGGCAACAATGACATTCTTCAACTGGGTCATGAGAAAAAAAGTTTGTTAACCTTTGCTTTAGCTCAAGCCACTGGTGCTTTTAGCTCCAAGGGGCTGCAGTTCAACCCCTAATGCATGGCTGCCAACAGACTCCGCCAGGCCCCGGGCAAAGTGGGGGGAGGCTCAGCTCCATGCACCCAAGAAGGGGCAGAGCCTTGGGCAGAAGAGCCCCCACACTCTTAGTGCTGCACAGAATGCGCCACATGGGGCTCTGGCATCTATTTAAAGCACCCAACACTCTGATCACTGCTGCTGCTATGTTAGTGGCAGTGGTTTCCTGGATCCCCGGGCACTTTCAGATTACTGGGCCCTTGGGCAAATGGCCTCTTAGGCTCCTTGTGAGCAGCCCTGCCTTGGTGTGGCAACCAATATGGCAGCTATTACATAAGCTCAGGAATCATGTCTTCCTAAATGTCTAAAAACCACTTAGCACACTTTGGGTGCTAAATAATATAAGGGATTTTTATAAAGAAGCCATTTAATTCCTCCTTCCAGCCAGAAGGAATGAACCACCTTTGTCCCTGTCATTAGTAAGAGAAGCGAAACAAAACAACAACCACTAACACAAATAGAAGGTGGGGAAAATTTTTTTGCCTTTTCGGATGATTAAAGAAAATAACACATTTTGGAGCACGGTTACATTGGAATAAAGATAGTTGCTATTTATTTCTCTCAGCGGGAAACAAAATTCTTCTTACCTAGAAATAGCTGCAGTGCCAGAACAACCAGCAAATTTCATATTCTGAAAATGGCACCGTTATTAGTTCTGAAAATGTAACTATACATATTTATGCTGATAGAGAAACAACTATCATTATTATTATACCATAGAATAGATGTCAAGCAATTGCAAAATTTAATAGGTCATTAGAGGTAGAGCAGATTTTCCTGAGAGCCTTGAATTTGTTGACTACAAACATGCAAGTACATTTTTAAGAGTTAATTTTATTCTGAAAAGCCACCACTTAATCCTCCTTTAAATACACCTGCTTAAAACTTTAACTCTGCTGCCTACAAGTCATTACCATTTCACACTAGTTTGTCAAATGGAGTATTTAGATTTCCACTTTCCTGATGAGCTCTTTTCATTTTGTTACCAAAGCCACTCACTTGTTTGTCTGTCTTTTAAACCTGGTGCATCCAGTCTATTATCAACTAGCCAATTAGCCCGTCATAAGGCAGGATTTTCAGGTCTCTTCTCCATGTCAGTCTTTTCTCCTGAGCCTCCACTCACTCGCTCTGTGTCTCTTTCTCTCTCTCTCCTCTTCCTACTGCCTCCCCCCTCTCTCTCAGCTCTCCTCTGTCTTCTGCCTATCTCCCCATCTCTCTCTTTCTCTTCTCCCCCTCCTGCCTCTCACTCTCTCTCCACTCTCCTCTGTCTCCGTCGGGAATGCACGCTCGTCCAGGGCCCGCCCCCTGGCTGTGTACATCACCGCCCTGTTCCCCTTCTCCTCCTGCTGTGGCGCTCAGCTGACTTCTGCGCCGCTCAGCCAGGCTTTTGCAGGGGAGCAAGCAGTGCAAGCGGCTGTTTGGGCTCCCCTGCGGTGGTCCGGCTGGGCGGCACAGAAGTCAGCCGAGTGCCATGGCAGGAGGTGAAGGGAGAGGTAAAGGGGGGCGGGGTGGTGACATACACGGCCAGGCCCTGCCCCCTGGCCGTGTACGTTACCGCCCCGCCCCTTCCCCTCCCGCCATGGCACTCGGCTGACTTCTGCGCTGCTCAGCCGGGCCGCTGTGGGGGAGCAAGCAGCACAAGCGGCCATTTGGGCCCCACGCTCCCCATCCAGCATTTCAGCAACAGCGCCGCCGAGAGGAAACAGCCAGCATTTCAGGCAACAGCGCCCCACAGAGGGAACAGCCAGCATTTCGGTGTTACAGACTCTCAGACACTGGGCTATTATATATATGATGTCAGTTCTCTGGGGGCATGGTTTGTTTCTGTGTGTCTTTGCAGAATCTAGCACAAGGGGGCCCTGATCCTTGACTTGGGGTCCTAAATGCTACCATCAAACAAATTAATAATTAAAAGTCCTTACCCTGGACACCAAAAATCAAGGACTAAAACCTTATGATCACCCTACCACAATGCACTTGTGCAGCCACAATCAGTTGCACACATCAAGAATGCTGACTGGATAGAGGTTTTTTAAGTTTATTGGTACAATAAATGCTCACTATCTATTTAGATCCTGAAGAAGGCTAGTTTCTCTAAACATTGACTCTTCTGTTTCACCAGCTGCTTCAAAACAGAACAAAGAGCATTTTGCAGTTACAGTAACATAACTTGCCTAGTAACAGTTACATTTTCCTATTTGTTTAGGTAATTTTAGGGAGCTTTATTGGATAGTGTCTTTTCTGAAATAGCCACACCCATCATTTTTATACAAATACAGTTATTAGTATCTTACAGTATATACAATGTATAGTTGTGGATTGGGTAAAAGGCTCAGGGCTTACAAATGTCCAGGAAATTTTCTTGGCAAAGGCACAAGATCTGAGAAAAGATGGTAATGCCAGGTTTGATCTGAGATAAAAAGTTTGGCTGCAGATGTTTGCTGTGGAAATGCACAAGAAATAGCACAACATCACGTTGAATGTCACAGTAATGATTAAACACTGATTCAAGAGAAGAAAGGTGTAAAATATGCTGGAATAGGGGGTTTGCTGTTATACATGATGTAACAAAACTGTTATGGTGCATAGTGCATATGTTGTAAAACCAGGAACTGATGATGGTGAGCTTGACCAAAAATGTGGGTCAAATAGGATGTCAGTATTGGTGTCTATATAATGCAAGTGAAAAAGTCTCAGAGGGGTAGCTGTGTTAGTCTGTAACTTTAAAAACAAATGGTTCTGTTGCACCTTAGAAACAAACATATATATATATGTGGGTTTTGCTCACGAAAGCTCATGATACTATATATATTTTTTGTTAGTCTCTAAGGTACCATGGGACCACTCTTTTTTTTGCAAGTGAAAAAGGTTATGCTACATAAAATGTGCATGTAGAAAAGGAAATTAGACAATCAACTCTAAGGGGCAGGGATTATTATTTTCAGTGTGTTTGTACAGCACCTGGCACAATAGGTTATCTACTTCATTGCCCTATAGTTACTATTGGATGGTAAATATTAAATAATAATGATGGTGATGATAAAGTGAGTGTGGTATATATGATGGTCACAGTGGGGCCGACAGCTTTGCCAAGACCGTGGGCAAGGTGGAGGGAGGGGGCCTTACTCTGTGCCCCTGGAAGGGGTGGGTCCTCAGGCAGAAGGGACAGGGCTGGGGCTAGGCTCCCCTCAATGCTGTCCAGAAAGTGTTGCACACTTTTCGCAGGTAGCCCTAAGCAGTGCCCAGAGCATGCTGCACAGCAATCCAGCTGCCAGCAACAGTGAAAAAGAGCTCTGGGCCCTTTTGCATCACTAGGTTCTGGGCAACTGCCCCCTTTGCCCACCCACCCCATTGGCAAGCTTGGATGGACAAAAGACTATGGAGGAGATTGTCTGAGAGTGAGGCTGTGTCTAGACTACACAGTTCTTCCAGAAAAAGACATGCAAATTGCAAACTGCAATTTGCATATCTTTTTCCGCTTCTTTTTTCGGAAGAGGCTTTTCTGACATTTGGCCCATCTCCCATGGGCCATATGTCAGAAAAAAAACCCTTTTTTGCTACATCCATTCTCCCTTGTAAAACGAGGTTTACAGAGATGCCTAAGAAATGTGTCTGCGCATCCAAAAATTTTTTTGGAAGAGCAGACATGTTTCTTGGACATGGCAGAATTTTTCCGGGATACTAGAGTATCCCGGAAAAATTCTACAGTCTAGACATACCTGAGGGTTAGATATTCTGAGATGCAGGGGGAAAGGACAGAGGTCTATGAGTGAAATGGTTACAATACAATAGTATTGCAAAAGGTATCTGAGAAAAAGTCCAAAGATTATGCATGGAACATGCAAGGGTCCTAAACAAGGCATGATCCTTTTATATTCTTTGTATAACTGACCACTGGCTATCAAGGTTCTTTCATGCATAACCCTTGCATTTTTGCCAGAATGGGTTTACAGCTCTCCAGATATGTTCAATAAGTGATGAATATGGCTTATGTCATTCGGCAAATCAAAGGCAAAAATATTTAACACAGTTGAATTGTTCGGTCAAAACAAAACAGTAAAACAGGCTGAATCCAGAGTAATTACATCAGCAATGATTTGGCCACAGATGTCTTGCACCTATAAAGTCCTCTACTTTTTGTGTAACCCATACAAAGGATAAGTAATACTTTTTGTAAAATTAATGTCTCAGAGTAATCAACCAATTGTTTTCATTTGTTCTGGTTTTAAAAAGGGGGCTTTTTATTTGGTATCCAACATTTCTGTGATCTTCCTTAGTGGGTGAATATTTTTCCAGACCAAGAATAGCCACAACTTGCTCCAGACTTCAGGGATTTGTTTAACCTTTCAGAATTTAGAACTACTCCACAGCGACAGCAAAAGCTGTTGTTTTTTTCTCGGACGTGCTCTTTTGCTGTTGCTTCAAGGGTATTGAAACATTTTTATTTAATGATTTAGATAGTATATTAGGCTTTAAAATTACTCCAGAAATGGAGAAAATGTAAGTTCAATATTAGCTTAAGTAAAACTATCCAGGGAAGAATGTTGGTCTTGTGACATACAAGGACTGGGAGATAGGAGACCTAAATCCACACTTCAGTGTCTAACGTTAGTTACTGAAGTTTGCCATTTTCTGTGGTTCAGATTCTTCCTCCCCTAAAATGAGGTTAAAAACATACTTAAATACAAAATGTTTAATTCATTGATGTTTGTGTTGTGATTTGGTATCTTCAGCTGGAAGGTGCTATGTGACTAAAAAATATAAGTGGTAGAAGGGGCATTTTCAAAGTTAACCTTCCTTTTTACATGACATGACATGCAAAATTCTTCTCTTCAATATGAAAGTTATTTGAACTCTGATCATCCTCACAAGTGAAGAACTCCCACTTTGCCTGCTGACAGAGGGGGGCAAAGGGGAGAAGTGCCCCAGGGCTCAGTGATTCAAATAGCCCGTGGCTCTCAAGTGCTGCTGCTGTTAGTGTGGGAGCAGGAGACCTGGGCTCTTTACATCACCACCAGATCCCTGGACAGCACACTCCAGGTGGCATGAAGGGCTGGCTGGGAGGTGGAGGATATGGTGCAATCCAGGAAGCACTGAGGGGTGGCAGTCTCTAGCCCCACCCTTTTTGGCAGAACAGAGTGTGCTCCCCCTGCCTTGCCCCCAGGCCTGTTAATTCTGTCATCCCCCGTTGCATATCTGGTGCTGAATAATAGTGAATTTTGCCAACAGAGCTGTTATCCTGAATCCCACCCATATTGTTTACAAAAGGCATTCATCCAGAATTTTTTCCTCTTGTAGTTTCTTCACTGCCGTATCCCATCCAAAACATGTTTTCAAATCGCGTTTGTTCAGATTTAGCTGCGTCACTGCGTTTTAGTAAGAGGAGTTCCTTGCAATTCAAGCATTGGAAACTAAAGGGAAATCAATATGCCTTTACCTAGGCTATCAAAAGTGCTGAAGATATTTAGGTCATTAAATAGCAGCGGACACAAATAAAAACCAGTGTCTCACATCATTAGTAGTAAAGATGCTGTTTAGTTTTATTTCCTAAGTCACATGATGTAAATAAACTGCATGGGAGATTATTGGTCAGAGGTGTGGAAAACTCTGATTCAGCAAAAATGCAGTGAGGAAGGAAAGTCAAAGAACAGCCAGCTTTCAGTGACATCACTACTCAGTGCAGAATAGTTTATTGAATTTAACTTTTATATGGCATATTAACATTTCATTTGCATATAAATTGCACAATATAATTACTCTAAATCCATACACTCAGCAGTCCTCCTTAGCAAGCATAGGTATGATACAATGACAATTTAAAACACTCTTAAACTTGCATAGAGAGATGCATAACTTTTTGGTGAATCTGCTTTCACAGTGATTCCATAAACGCTTCTTTTTCATTACAAAACTTTGGGTCAGGAGGGGTTTTTTTAGATGACTTAAGTGTTACACTTTATCTTGGAAGAACTTGAATCAGTGTTGTCTTGAAGTCGTCATTGTCAAGTCCAAGTCGCGTCTCAAGTCACTACAGTGCAAGTCTCAAGTCGAGTCTCAAGTTCCTAAAGTCACTTTCGAGTCAAGTCCCAAGTCGAGTCTCAAGTCTTAATTTTAAAAACGTCGAGTCACTTTTGTACAAGCCATCAATATCGGCATTTTCGGACAATTTTTTCACCAAGTTGATTTAACAAAATTTAACAATTTTTTTACCAAGTCAGGAAGGAATTCCCCGTCTCCACTATATTCATGAATGGGGTTTATCTCTTACTTCTGAAGCATCAGAGATGGCTACTGCTGGACATGGGATATTGGGTGGGGCGATTAGGGTAGTGAAGTGGTACTGAGAGTTCTCGCTTTCTCTCAGCTGCTTGGCTGGCTGGTTCTTGCTCCGATGCTCCAAGTCTAACTGATCCCCATTTGTGAGGTCAGGAAGGAATTTTGCCCTAGGTTAGATTGGCAATGATCTTGGGAGTTTATTTACTTCCTCTGCAGAGTGTGGATGCTGTTCACTAGCCAGGATCAGAGAATCATAGAATACTAGAACTGGAAGGGACCTTGAGAGGTCATCGAGTCCAGTACCCTGCCCTCATGGCAGGACCAAATACTGTCTAGACCATCCCTGATAGACATTTCTCTAACCTACTCTTAAATATCTCCAGCGATAGGGATTCCACAACCTCCATGGGCAATTTATTCTAGTGTTTGACTACCCTGACAGTTAGGAACTTTTTCCTAATGTCCAACCTAAACCTCCCTTCCTGCAGTTTAAGCCCATTGCTTCTTGTTCTATCCTCAGAGGCCAAGATGAACAAGTTTTCTCCCTCCTCCTTATGACACCCTTTTAGATACCTGAAAATGGCTATCATGTCCCCCCTCAGTCTTTTCTTTTCTAAACTAAACAAACCCAGTTCTTTCAGCCTTTCCTCATAGGTCATGTTCTCTAGACCTTTAATCATTCTCGTTGCTCTTCTCTGGACCCTCTCCAATTTCTGCACATCTTTCTTGAAATGCGGTGCCCAGAACTGGACACAATACTCCAACTGAGGCCTAACCAGCGCAGAGTAGAGTGGAAGAATGACTACTCGTGTCTTGCTCACAACACACCTGTTAATGCATCCCAGAATCATGTTTGCTTTTTTTGCAACAGCATCACACTGCTGACTCATATTCAGCTTGTGGTCCACTATAATCCCTAGAGCCCTTTCTGCTGTACTCCTTCCTAGACAGTCACTTCCCATTCTGTATGTGTGAAACTGATTGTTCCTTCCTAAGTGGAGCACTTTGCATTTGTCTTTATTAAACTTCATCCTGTTTACCTCAGACCATTCCTCCAATTTGTCCAGATCATTTTGAATTATGACCCTATCCTCCAGAGCAGTTGCAACCCCTCCCAGCTTGGTATCATCTGCAAATTTAATAAGCATACTTTCTATGCCAATATCTAAATCGTTGATGAAGATCACTTCCACTTGTTATACCTTTCCAGCAGGATTGTGAACCATTAATAACTACTCTCTGAGTATGTTTATCCAGCCAGTTATGCATCCACCTTATAGTAGCCCCATCTAAGTTGTATTTGCCTAGTTTATTGATAAGAATATCATGCGAGACCGTATCAAAGACCTTACTAAAGTCTAGGTATACCACATCCACCTCTTCTCCCTTATCCACAAGACTCGTTATCCTATCAAAGAAAGCTATCAGATTGGTTTGATATGTTTTAGTTTTACAAATCAGTATCTAGGTGATTTTTAACTTGTTATTTTTTTTATTTTATCTTCTAAACCTACTCCCTTCCCACTAGCATTTACTATGTTAGGCATTCCTTCAGACTTCTTGGTGAAGACCGAAACAAAGAAGTCATTAAGCATCTCTGCCATTTCCAAGTTTCCTGTTACTATTTCTCCCTCCTCACTGACCAGTGGGCCTACCCTGTCCTTGGTCTTCCTCTTGTTTCTGATGTATTTATAAAAAGTCTTCTTGTTTCCCTTTATTCATGTAGCTAGTTTGAGCTCATTTTGTGCTTTGCTTTTCTAATCTTGCCTCTGCATTCCTGTGTTGTTTGCCTATATTCATTCTTTGTAATTTGTCCTACTTTCCATTTATTATGACTCCTTTTTAATTTTTTAGATCGTGCAAGATCTCATGGTTAAGCCAAGGCGGGCTTTTGCCATATTTTCTATATATCTGGTATATCTTACCCAGTCTCTTCCCTGCCATTGTGGGAGTCTCAGACATTAGTGTAACTCGACCCCTCATATTTTCTGCCTTTGGCACACAATAGTTTAGTCCCCTGGTAGCTGTAATATCTTGGTACAGTTTTAGTTGTTGGACGTGATATGAAGATGCTGAATGGTGTTGGTAGCTTTTGATGTGCTGGTAGGAAGATTAAGTGACCTGGTGAGCCATCCTGAGTTAAATTCTATATCTCTATATCCAAAAATTATTCAGCCAAAAAGTGCTTCAGAGGTTATGGCTCAGGGAACCCTGATGAGGGGAGAAGTAAAACAGTAGGAGCCAAAAACTACTCCAGAACTATGTATCAGGTGATTGATATTTATTTTTTCTTATACAATAAGGCTTACTCCAAGACAATTTTATAAATGGCAGCTAAACAAATGCATGTGTTTTCTTTCTGTCATGCCCTCGTTGGGGTATGGCAGAACTATTCATCTGAGCCTGAGTCCTTTTGATCTTGCTCACAATTTCCTCCTGATAGCATTAACAGGAACCTATTAGAAGGTAACATCAAGTGCTAAGACATCATTGAGAAATGCCTTATCTAAACACAAACGTTGCACTGATTTAACTAAATTATTTTATGCCTTGTCTACACAGGGAATTTTACCTGGTATACAGATATTATTTTAGGAGTATAAAATGTGGCCGTCCCAAGGTGCACACTTTTATATTAGAATAAGAGTAGGGTTTTTTTTAAAGTTTTGCTTAAAACTCTTCCCAAGCAGCATAAACTAACCCAAGTAAAGACACTCTTATACCAGAGTAGATTCATAGATTCCAAGGCCAGAAGGGACCACTGTGATCATCTAGTCTGACTTCCTGTTTAGCACAGGCCATAGAAATAATTCCTGGAGCAGATCTTTTAGAAGAAAACATCCAATCTTGATTTTAAAATTGTCATTGATCCCTTGATAAATTGTTCCAGTGGCTAATTACTCTCATGGTTAAAAATATATGCCTCATTTACAGTCTGAGAATAAGCATCTACACTGGAGCTTTGCTAATATAACAATATCAGTTCAAATTCATGCTTAAAGTTATGCCACAAAACCCACACCTTTTCTTGAATAAATAAGGCCCTAGAAATCAGACCCAGTTCGACTGGAGGATGGAAAGCATTAATATGCTATTCAAGCTCAATCTATAATGCCAGAATAGCTGGACAGTTTTGCTAAAACAATCAGCACTTAATAGCTGGTGAAAATACATTGTCCTCATTAGGCTTCAGAGTCCTGGGGGCAATGGACAACTCATGCCTATCTTGGAAATATTTATTTCATTTCTCTCCTGGAAAGTTCAATAACACAGCACTGCCAGGGGTATCATTTAGAAAGGTTACACTCACAGCCATGAATTAATTTTTTTTTCCACTGAGAGCTTAAATTGTGAAGCAACTAAATGGGGCTTCTGGAGAAATGCTAGTATTGTATACTACCATGATCCCCCAAACATACAAAATAGGAGAATATTGACATGACTACACTGGGAAGGTTTAGCGAGAAATGTGCTGTTGACATGCAAAAGTCGCCAACAGTGAAAACCGGGCAAACTGGTTTTTCTGCCTCCCATTGTTGACATTTCATTGCTACATGGCTAGCTCCCTGTTGACAGATAGAGCAAAACAATGTGGGTAAGCATCCCACAGTGTAGTTTTATGGGAAGACAGAGGTGATCCTTGCACTTCTTGGGATTCCTTTCTACCTCTGTGAGCTCTCTGTGCTGAGGAATGTCAACGCAGCACAGCAGTATTTCCAGTTTTCCTGAAGCAGCAGTCTGCCTGCTGCTGTGTTCCTAGCAGGGAAGAACAGGAGCAGTCCAATGATTTGGTCTTTGTCTGTTCCCTAAATGGAGCAGCTCACTCAGCTATCAGATACTTCCCAGAGCTGTGAGAGGGGAGGGGCAGCAGAGATCACAAAACACTGAGCACAGCCATTAGGGCAGGCATTGTAGGATACTGGTGGAAGCCAGTTCTCTAGACAAAACAAACAGCAGAGTCCACACTGGCTCTGTCATCAATAAAGGAGGAAAAGACAAAAGTCTCTCCCAAGTCTGGAAAGATTTGTCACCAAAACTGAGTGTTTTTCCCAACAAAAGTCACGTTGCAGTGTAAATACTCTCACCGTTTTGTTGCCAAAAGGCTGTTTTTGGTGATAAAACATTCCAGTGTAAACAAGGCCTTGGGCTATGGTTACACCATGCAGCTAATAGTGATGAGGCACAGCCCCTGTTGCTACAAATTGGTGTACGTGAACACTGTTTGTCAGTACTATTGCTAACAAAATACTTCTAGCCCCCACAAGCAGCTTCGACTTTATCAGCAGGAGAGGGCTCCTGCTGATGAAGCAGCACTTTCACTTGTATTTTCTGAGCAAAACTTTTATCATCTGAGGGTGGGGGGCATTAGATAACTTGCAAATGACAAAAGTTTTGTCGATCAATTGCAAGTATAGACAAGGCCTAAGATGTGACAAGTAATACATTGGTTGTAATGAGGAACTGAGAGAGAGAGAGAGAGAGAGAGAGAGAGAAATTCGGGACATGTCTATACACACTACAGCCATTAGAGAGGCACATCTGCAGCTCTGTACTGTAGACACTTCCTATAGTTAACCCACCTCTCTAAAAGATGGTAGTTAAGTTGACAGACAAATTCTTCCATCAATCTAGCTTTGTCTACGTGGGAGCTAAGTTGACCTAATGACACACGGCACAACATTTTCCACAACTATGAGCAATATAGCTTGGTCAATCTAATTTTTAAGATAATATTTATCTGGACTAAAGATAAGGGCATTAGGATAAAGATAATATAAAAATAGAGGATTGAAAATAAAATGGTAGCAGCGGAAGATGAAAAAAGCAATAATAGGCAAGTATTCGGACTACTCATTTCAGCTCTGTACACCCAAAACCTGTGCATACAGGGGCACAGTTCTCCAACCCATTTAACATAACTAACGCAACACTTGGCTTAAAGCCAAACCTGTGCCATTGAACTCGCAAAGTGGCATTTCTGCTTCACATACAGGATAACAAAACAACTGTTAATGGGAGTAATTAAGAGTCCTGGGGGTGATTTATACCTTTTGTTACTGTTCAAGTAGTGCAAGTGCTAAGTTTCCAAAGACAACAATTATTAATGATACAGGTGAAGAGACTCTAATCACCAGGCCTAGCTGTGAGTTGGAGCATGTGATTTTTAGCCTTCAAAATTCTTAACTGGGTTTAATGGAATCCTTGAAGATGAGGATTCCTTACAGGGCATCAACACGTCCAGAATTTTGGTTTGAAAAATACCAAGTCTAAAAAATGACAAAATGTCAGGGTTTTGGGGCAGATGTACCAGATATTCAGGTTATTACTTTGTATTGCTGATTCTTCATAAAAATGTAAGAAAAGCAGCATATTCATTTACTGGCTAGCTATAAGATTAACTTGGTGTGCTCAGGTTAATAACTCAAATAACTTCTATTTTTCTTTATTTAAATCATTGCTCTGGGGTGGGGGTGGGGATGAGAGGTTCAATATACAGGTTGCCCCAGGGAGAGAAGACAATTCAGCCCTCTCTCCCCACAGCAGCTTGGGGCCAAGTGAGAAGTGCCTGTGCATGGCCACTCCAGGTGTGTAGCCAGACAGGTACCCCCTTGTAACATCCATCTTTGCTTGCCTGGAAGAATACAGGGCACACAGAGCAGTAAAATCAGCATAGTCTTTGAAGCCTTGACAGGAGGCCCGGATATGCTAGCTCACAGTGACCCTGGATGGCTGTAAACAGAGATATGCCAACTGTTGACTTCGAGGCTGTGAGAACTGCCTTGGCTGGCACCTATATTAATACGAACACACACTCGTCCGGGGGGGAGAAATCTCCCGCCCAGTAAAGAATGTCCAGTACTCACAATTTAGTTCTCTCTCTTACAAGTGTAAATTAAGTTGAAACTCCCTTGTAAGAACTGGCGTCACAAAGACGAACCAACACAATTTGGCATCTTAGATAAGAAAGAGGATACGGGCCCCTATGGGTATAAAGATGAGTCCAGCAGCACACTTGCTCTGAGTGTCAATCTACTATCTATCTGCTGGTCAGGTTAGGTGATTAGCCTCCCAAGGTTCCACCGGGACGCCCACCTCGTATTCGTCTTTCCTAGGAATTGAGGGACTGGCCCTGGCCTGATATGCTGGAGTCAAGAGGCACAGAAGGGGGTAAAAATTGTACCTGGATGTGTCCTTTGTCTTAAGTATACACATAGACTTAGAGCTCTTTAAAGATTAAGCTGTCACTTGGTACCATTATTTCTATTTTCTGTCTTTATTTTCTTTGTAACCATTTTTAAGATCTATATTTGCTAGCAGTTAAGAAATAGAACAATAGTCATATGATTTAGAAGCCTCTTTAATAAACCTGTAACTGGTTAAGTTTTAACCTGACTTCTTCAGTTGCTGTAACAGAACCAGACACAATTAAAAGAACTCCAGCCGGTCATAGGGGCAGACACAGGCAGAGCTGGGCATTTTGGATCATGTTGCCTCCAAGGCGCAGATCCATAGGGGCATCTGTCGGCCTTACCTAGGCAGCCCGCTGCGATGGGACCTCGGTCCTAGCAGCTAAAGACACGGGTGTAATAAGCTCTCCCTGCAAACTTTGGGGCATCTGTCAGCCTGTTGGTTGCCTGCCGCGAAGGGACCCTGGTCCTAGCGGTCAAAGACACGGACGTAAAACTTCTCGGGACACCCGTCGGTCTCCCCTAAGGCTGCCCGCTGTGACAGGACCTTGTGTCCTAGCAGTTGGAGACTCGGGTGTATAACACACACACACTCACTGCTTTGACCATCGGCTGACAAGGTGCAGTAGGCACAATTGGGGGACAGGGTGCATGTCCCCTAGCTGGGGGATAGACACACAGACAGACTCACAAACAGACAAACTCTTTGAAATATATAGTAGATAGTGGTTCCTTTCTCCACACCTGTCCCCTCTTGGCCCCATGGGGTTATAGCTGTGCCAGTTCCCATCTCTGGCCCCTTGCTACTCCCATGGTCTTTATACAGTATAACTGTCCCTCCTACCAGACCCTCCCTTTCCATTTTATGAGCCTTGAGCTTGGTTTAAGTTATGAGAAGAGGAAGCTGTGTACCACATTTGGTAGGCCTAGCTCTTACCATTTAGGAAGAATTCTTAAACAAAAGGATTCGCAGATGGACAGACAGACAGATGCACATTTCTAAAATATATACTAAGCTGAAGATGACATAATACTTATTCAGCACTTTTTGGCTCAAAGACCTTCAAAAGTATTAATTAATTGTCACAATATTCCTGCGATATTTATCCCTAAGGTTAACTGCAACCAGCTAACACAACATTATACATGACAGTCTCTGTGTATACTGAGTGCTAAATCAATCATGTTATTCAGCTCCACTCCTGTATACTAGTGAAGACAAGTCCTGAATTCAAATTGATGTAATTTGCATCTTCACCCTAAATCTGGAAGACAGGCACATTATGAGGATTAATCCATGTTTGCTAGTGGCCCAACTAGGATTTGAACTCAGATCAGCTAAGTCCTAATCATGTGTCTTTCCTCTGTTAAATTATGATGCTGCCACCGCATACACACAGGTGGCCCAGGCCGCCATAGTGACTACTGTGGATTTTAAGGAGTCCTTGGTGCAGGCCCATTAATCTGCTCATCAGCCCCATACGCAGGGTATGTGCGTGAAGGGTGTGAAAACACCCCCCTGTTTCCCCGAATAAGCATGTTCCAGCTGGCCAGGGGAAGGCAGAGTGGCGTGTTGTCTGAGCCTCCCTTCCCCATTCTCTGGCCGGCCGGGGAAAAGCTGCAGCTGATTTTCTCTCTTACCTGGGGCACCATAGTCACACCTTTGCGGTCCACAAAAAAATCCCTCCCTCCCCCACAAATTCCTGCATACAGGACTGCTCATGCATATGAGTTTGCAGAATCAGGGACTAAGTTACAATAGTCAGATGAAAGGAGATAGAGAGGTGCAAAATGCCAAAACAATAATAGTAGAATATATTGAGTAGCCAATAGTTCTTCTGACGTATTAGTGCCCAATCAACATGCATTATGCATTCTGTCATACATAAATGAGAACACCTACACACACTGCCAAAAACTAACTTATTCGTGGATCACTGTTATGAATGTTAAGAATGGAAAATAATAAAACATAATGTTAAAACCTATTTATAAATAGGTAGAGAGATAGAGAGACAGTGTAAAATATCCCACAAGGATGGGGGGGGGAGGAGCGATAAAATTGTTGAGTGAAAGATTCAACTCTCTCCATGGCTGGCATGCCAACTTAATGGGATTTTAAGAGAAGGAACCTCTTGCAGACTCCAGGGACTCCAGTAAGGCAGCATTAAAAACTTTGCTACCATTAATCTTGGGAAGCTGTAGATAATTTTGCTTGAAAAGAACGTGGCTGCTGGTGTGGTTAAAACGATATAGAAAAATCCACAGAGTAGGAATTCCTCAGTAAAACGGAGACAGATAGGGCTACACTGGAAGCACTTGCTAAGGAAAACATCATTTGGAAGAGAAGATTGGAGTGACTGGAGAGTGACAAGAATAGCAGAATTTTAGGATTGCTAACAGCTGCTGAGGGAAAGGTTGCAAAGACTATTGAGACTTTATTAACTGCTACATTGGGAAACAGAAATAATCCCCCCTGCGAGTAGAGAAAATGCCTTTCAGAGACCAACCAAAGATTTTGCATTAGCTGATAAATCAAAAAAAGATCAGTAAATCCTTCCTCTCCTTGTAGACTGGTGGAGAGGAGCAGGTAACTCACTACCAACAAAAAGAGTCTTCCAGACAGCAAACTTTTCCATGTGAGGTTTTCCTCTGAAGGTTTAAGGTGCACAATGTATAAGAAATAAAACAAGGGAGTTTTATAGACACAAAAATGTAAGCAGAAATATGGAATACAACCCTGCCCACGGTAGGGACTTCAAAGACTTTTCTTCCCTTTGATCCCCAGAGCACCAACAAAGTGGCATTCACTGAATCTCCTCTGGGAATATGTCTTTACTGCACAGTTAACCCTGTCTCTTACCCAGGTCATGTCTATACGACAAACTTTGGTAAAGTCACACTGGTATAAAGTTACTGCAGTTTGTATATCATTCATGCGCACGCATACTTGGCTGCCTGCGAAGGTGCTGACTGTATTCTCCAGGAGTGCTTGTGTTGATGGAAAGTGCAGAGCACTATCAGTCGGTATCCCAGTGTGACACATGTCACCTTTAGGTACAATGTCATTTGGGGAATTTGTGCAAAACATTGTGGGGCATACACGAGTTGCACTATGGAACTGAGAGCAAAGGGTTAAGTTCCCATCACGCAACTTTCACCATCCCAGAAGGCCATCCTCTCCTTTGTAATGTCTTTTTAATAAAGATGATTTTATTTATTTTTAAATATATAAATGTATTGCATACCAAAACCAATGCAAAACATTCTTGTGCAACTAGAAACCAAACACAGCGCAAACTTATTAAATAGATTAATGGAACAGAACTTTAAAATTAGAACAGTAGAAAATATCTGTGTCCATTTCAGTGCATTTCACCAAATGTCCACCAGCCATGGTTCTCATAGTCACTGGTTAGTGAGTATGTTCCCCCTCAGGACCGGCCCACAACATTTTGGCACCTGAGACGGGGAGCTCAAACGATGCCCTCATCATCTTGCCCCCTTGCTTGACCCAAAACTTTGAAAGGTCTCAATTCTGCCTTCTTCCTGTTCTACTCCTCTCATGGCACTCCACCATCTCTGTGCATCTAGAGCAGAGAGAAGACATATGCACCAGCAGCAGACACAATTTTCTACACTCTGGGTCCTAGTGGCACCCCTCTCCCCTACAGTCTGGCACCTGAGACAGCCGCCTCAGTTCGCCTCGTGGTAAGGCCAGCTCTGTCCCCCACTTGGAATGGAAGGAGTAAGGATGTGGCCTGTGAAGCCACATGGAAGCTGCACGGAGCTGCTGTCATTGAGTTCTCTATTGGCTGTACAGGCAAGCCCATGAGTATTAGACTTGTAGGTCAACAAAAGTCTGCAGCATTTGTGTTTCCTTTTCCTACCCAGACTCCTGGGACTTTCTCATTCTGCTCTTTCCTTCTTCAGCTTGCAGCTGTATTCATGTATTTTGTCCCTGGTCCATGATTCTCCTGCCTTCTTCTTTCTCTTCTTCTGCAGTGTGACAGAGGCATCTCCCAAGGCTGCAATGGCAGCAGCTGTAGATGAACAGACAGATGTAACATTGTATTTATAGTCACACTGGCAAGTAAAATATAAGTTTCAGACTAACCTCTTCTTATTCCCAGAAGAGTTTTAAATAAGCTATCGACACTTCCACTTTAGAGCATCTCTGCACAGCAGAGCCCTGCAGCCACAGCCAGGGTGAGGATGGTCTGCCAGAGGTGTGGTAAAACGAGGAGGGAATTGTTCGGTTGCATAAAGCAATACAATTTTACCCCTGTTTCCATGGGTACGAGGACAGGGCAATGGCACTGAGTAATGTGCTGTTTTTGCACAGGTGGCGGTGATTTTAGCTGATATCTCACTCCTGTGAGTCACAAAGGCACGGAGAGCACAGCTGCTGGTGGTGTCCCAAAGTCACCCAGGCCCATCTGCTGCTGGCCTGTTTACTGCAGTGGTGCCTGACGAAATGATCAGAGAGTGGCGTGGGAAAATGTCCTACCATGAAGGAAGAAATAAGGCTGCCGTCGCTAGAAACCTCCCAAAGTGGCTTGAAGAGCACCTCCATGGAAATGTCATAGAGATCTCTCACAAGGACATAGGGGACACCTTCGGTTCCCCTGCCTAACCGTACTAGGGAACTGAAAAGCAAACAACCCTACTTCTGTTTGTTATAATGCTATCTCGTCTCGTGTGCATAAAACAATGAAAAGTAGATACCTGTGTCCTGCTACCTTGTAGTTAGGCTGGGTGCCATTTTCATTTGAAACATTTTTGGGGACGGTGCGTGCACAAACTGTTCCTTCTGCTGGATCTGACTCACCTGTGCTTGGCTAGCAGGATTGGCTGGACTCTGGGAAGATCTTGAATAGATCCTAGCTCACATCGTAACTGGACCCTCCTCCACACACACAAACACACTGCGTGTCTCTCCTCCTCTTTCTCCTCTTCCTTGATGTTCATGGCAAGTGTCTTTGTCTCAGGTCCACTGAGGTATCCACGGCAGTCTGCGTGGTTGTGGTGGGGCCTCCACTGAGTATGGCAAGCAGCTTGGAAAAGCATCAGTCTGCAGCTTGGTGTTGCAATGACTATTGGCCTTCTTGGCCTTCTGATATTTCCACATGACATTGCTGCTGGTCCCTGTCATAATCTGTGTCCCCTTTGCCTTGCCCATAGCATCTCCTTCCCACAAGCCTGATACTTCTGGAAAATCTGCTTCAGGCAGGAAAGTGTCTAGAGCATGTAGCCAGCATTGCTGGTTGGACAGTCACACACAAAAAGGTAGAGCTACTAGGTGTGCTGCTTGTCAAGCGGGGCAATCAGGAAAAGCATTTCAAAAATATTTGTTCAGTTTAAAGAGGGTAATTGCTGGTCTCTGTGACCCCAGGCAGTGGAGTTCACAACTATCTCCAGAGAGGGTCACTGTCAGACCTTGTGTGACAGTGGCTTGAGGTCTTTTAAGGTTAGTGAGGGTCATGTATAGCTTTGACAGTGGGGAGTCCACCATGATGCAACACTGTTTGGAGAAAGGGTGTTACTGTGTTGCAGTGATGGGTGTATATGTTAGTGGGAGACAAATCTGAGTGATCTCTGTGGGGTAGACCTCACCTCAAGTTGATGCAGGGCAACTTAATGTCCACCATGTTTTGCCAACTCAGCACTTTGGCGGCAAAAAGCGGCAGTCAAGAGGGGGATCTGTTGAGAAAGAAAGCCTTTTTCGACAGATCCTGTAAACCTCCTTGCAGGAGGCATAAGGGATCTGTCGAAAAAGGCTTTCTTTCTCGACAGATCCCCCCCTAGACTGACACTTTTTTGCTGACAAAGTGCTGAGTTGGCAAAACATGGCAGCTATTTTTATGCAAATGAGGCACGGGATATTTAAATCCCTGCCTCATTTGCAATGTCGACCTGCCTAATCTGTATGCCTCTGACGTCAGAGGGATGCAGTCTAGACATATGTTGGGCTGCCCTGTTTGAGGTAGAGTTGTTACAAGCAGGGCATCCAAAAATGGAAGCACCAAGTATTACTGGACACTTCTGAAAATGTACTTGCAAAGGGCCATACAGCCACTTGGGTGCAGAATCAACATTGATTCCCAGGTTGCCCAAATAATTTTGAGTCATAAACACTACTCTGTATCTAGCTTGCTCTTTTCTAAAAGAAGATATTTCTTTATACCATGGGGAGAGTTAGGAACTGAATAGTACCCCAACAGTAACCTGAGGAGGCAATCAACTCAGCTCTGGGGTCAATGGGAGGAGAATGATGAGCTGTGAGTTAATAAAACCTCTGCCACTGACTCTGTGTATAACCTATGGCATGTTACATAACTACTCTGTGCTTTATTTTGCCCCTGCACTAAAATAGTATTTATCAAGCTCCCTAAAGGTGTATTGTGATGATTATTTAATTACCATTTATAAAGCCATTTAAAATCCTCAGCTTAAAGTACTATGGATGGTCAAGGTGAGATTTTCCAGCACCAATGGGAACAGAGTTCCGCATCCTCCTTCTCAAATCTACCCCACTGATCGTAGAGCAATATTATATGATGCACAAAGAATCCAATAATAGAGAAAATGAACCCAATATTTTGGGACTCTTCCATTTTTAAAGATCTGCCTCAGTTTGGAAAGATTAAAAAAGGCAATTTAAATGCTAAAAGAAAAATAATAAATTGCAAATGACCTGTTAAGTGACTGAAGAAAAAAAAATGATGGTGTGAACAAAGTAAAAAACATCCTGTGTGCATACTCTGTTTATAAAACCAGCTCTCACCTAACATGCTCAGAATAGACATCCAAAGGAACCTATCAAATAGCACAAAAGGTCAGTGAATATAAAATACAGTACCGACTGTTATGGTTTCATTTTAATCTCTCCCATCACCTAAAAACTTCGGGGTGGAAATTATATTTGAATATATTGGAGAAACTAATGAGAATTTTTGGATTAAAATGCCAAAGTCAGAAGACATTTTTTTATCCTAAATACCTGGCACTTGCTAGAAATTCTAATCAATTACCTAGGACATTTGGGGAAATTAACATTCTTTTTTAAATTTTTCATGATCTGTCAATTTAAAAAAAATGAAACAAAGTTTTAATGTATTTGTAAAGTTAATAAAATACTTTAGCACTTTTCATCTTCATAGTGCTATGCAAACATTAAATCTTAAATAAGCCTTCTCGTCAGGAGTTCTGGAACAATTTTTATGGTAGGGGTGTTGATGATGGAAACCATGAATTTGGTGTTTATTATTATTTCAAGGCAGGGGGTGTGGCAGCACCCCTTGTTCTGGCACTACCTTTTGCAGTTCCCTTTTGAGGAAACTATTATCTCCCATTTCAAAGATGGCAAAACTGAGGTGAAGGCCAGCTAAGTCCCAAGTAGATACTTTTCAAAGCAATCTATAACTTTTTACACACATGTATCCTAAACATTTTAATGCATTAATTTTTAATCCTTTGGACTCCTTTGAAACTATCACTGTCCATATTTAGCCACTGAATTCAGTGGCTTGATTTTCACAGGTGTTGAGCATCTAGGTTGGGAACATTTGACCGGAGTGAATTTCCCAAGGAAACAGAGGTAGCCTTTGCCAGGTGCAGGATTAGGGCTTTCTGCTTTTGGGTATGTCTATACAGCACTGTGTAGCTTGAAATAAACTACAGAATTTGAGCTACGCACATCGTGTAGCTTATTTTGAGATAGCTTGACTTCAATGGAGGAAAAATGTTCTTAACTCAAGGTAGCTAACTTGAGGCAAAATCCTAGTGAAAACAAGGCAGTGTGTAGTTTTTACACAAATCAGCAGGACAATTTAAAGACCATATGAAAGTAAAGTCTTTAACTTGACATCTTAACTTGATTGAAAATTACAAACTGCTTTGATCTCAGCAGAATTTTACCTCAAGTTAGTTACTACAGTTAGCTAACTTGTTAAGAACACACTTAAACTGAAAACACAGTTTTTAGCTTTTCAATCCCCTAGACAATCTCTTTGTCATAAGTGTGTTTTAAGAGGAAAAAGTAAAGTCAATTCTTTCCTTTACCTTAACCAGTTCTGAGTGAACTAGTTGCCTCTCTTCCCTCTTTTCCTAACTAAATGTGCCTAGCCATAACATTTTTTACCTATTTGATTTAGCCACGTGGTGACATGTTGATTGGTCTAATGAAACATAAATTACATAAGCAGATGTTTCTCATCACAACCTGATGTGTCAGCCCCTGAGAGATTACAAAATAAAAAGACATAGTTTCTTATAAACAAAAGTGGAAAAGGAAGAATTTTGGAAACAAAGATGTTTGTAAAAAGTGAAATCCTCTAGAAGTACATTCAAGGAGATGGGTAAGGCCATATCTTCTTTGCTCCTTGTACACGGAATAGAGACAGGCCCAAACCTGATTCAAACACCTTCAGTTGTAGGTGGCAAATTCAGGATCCTAGTCCAAATGCTGGAACTTGGATGACTCCCTAGATGGGAAGTTTCTTTCTTCCTTTGAGTTTCTAGAGATTTGCCAATTTTAATTGTGTTTCTATTCGGATGTGTTTGGGCCCCTGAATTTTGTTTTTGGAATGAAAATAAAACACCTCAGGTGACACTGTCAACACCACTGATTTTCAACCTGCTAATTCACCCAGGGACATGTGAGTGTGTGGCCAACAGCAGCTGTACCAGAAGTCTGATCACTGGATCACTAATTAAATTGCCCCAGAGCACACCTGATGTGGAAAGCTATTCCTAAGTGATAGACTGGGGATGGGCTTGAGAGAGCTCTGTGGCTAATTAACCTATTAGGCTAGAAAATAAAAAGACTCAGGAAGGCAGTGCTAGTGTGATGGTGGGGTAGGAGGAGAGGGTGATAGGTGTCTGAGAGTGTTAAAAAAAACAAAAAAAAAAAATCACCACCACCCAACTCACAGAATTCTTAGCAGGAAAATACCTTATTCCCCCACCCCTTGGTTGAGTGAGTGAAGGATCATATTCTATTGTAAAGGTAGAGCTGCACAATCTTGTAATGGTGGTGGGTAAAGATGCTGTAAATAAATTGCATAGGGGGTGTGGTTGGAAAAAAGTCTCCACACAACATGTAGCTAGGAAGAGGTGGGATGTAGCAGGATGATTCCCTATCACAGCACACTTGAAAGTAGGTTGGAACTGGGCCCAAGTTTTCTTGAAAGACTTGTAAATTGTTGGCTGGAGCTTTGGATGGGCCCCAATCTACACTACAAAATTATCCATCTGGCTACTATGCTACTAGTCTCTCACTGCAATTCAGAAACAGCTCCACCTTGCAGCGAAGACCTGATTGAACCGTGGGATTGATGCATTGTCCAGCTCTTCCAACCCTTTGAGGTTTACAGGGTGCTTTAGAAGGGGCCTATAGCAGCAGGGAGTTTAGAAACAGGCTCTAGCATACAACAACTGGCAGATTCTTTGCCACATGGGAACACCCAGGCTACATCTACACTGCAGGCTTCTTGCGCAAGAACTGTTTTGTGCAATAGGTCTACCACAAGTGTCTTGTGCAAAAGGTCTTCCACAAGTGTGTGTCCACACTGCCATGTGCTTTTGTGGAAGAGGTGTGCTTTTGTGCAAGAGCATCCATGACAGTATGGATGCTCTCTTGCGCAAGAAAGCTCTGATGGCCATTTTAGCCATAGGGCTTTCGTGCGCCAGAAACCCCTGTGCCTGTCTACACTGTCTTCTTGTGGAAGAGTTCTTGCACAAGAGGGCTTATTCCTCATAGGGAGAGGAATAACTCTTGCGCAAGAAGCCCTCTGTTCTAATGCTTTACTGTAAATTTACTTGTGCAAGAATGTGTGTGCAGTGTGGATGCTCTGCAAATTTTTGTGCAAGAACAGCTATTCTTGCACAAAAAGCCTGCAGTGTAGACGTAGCCCCCAGAGTTTAGCTTCCCCTTTCACTTCTCCTGGTCAACTAAATGATTAGTTGGTATGTATTTTAATGAGGTGTGTAGCAGCCTCTGCTGGTACTTAGGCAGTTTCTCTGCACATTTCTCCCAGAGAAAAGAGGAAAATGTGTATGTGACCATTTTTTTCCCCTCAGGATGTAGATGACTCTGTTTTTGGGTTGCCAGTTTTTTGGAATAAGACCAGGCCAGCAAAGAAGAGGTCATGCCTCTTCCCCTACTGGAAAAATTAGCACTGTGCCTTACTGCAGTACAGGCTTCTGACTGTAGTTTATCCTTAAGGGAAAAATCATTTGTTTTTGTTTTTAGGTTGTTTTCTTGTTAACTTTTCATCCCTTCAGGAATATGTGTGAATGTATGTGGTGTTGCATGGGGTGATGTGGAAGTGAAAGGGGGATCCAACAGGGTTCCATGCAGTTCATCGTTCTTTTAGCACTAGTTACTAGAGATGGACCCCAGCTGTAAAATTTAGATCCAAATTTGGAGTTGGGTTTTGAAAGAAGGGGCTTAAAAGTAAAAATCTAGAGTTTGGGTTCAGATCCAGCCCTTCTAATTCAATAATGGCAAAAATCTGACACAGAAATAATTGTAAGTCTTTTCAGGTGTCGATAGGGTATCAAAACTTCTGCAATAACAAAGCAATACAAAATAAGCTTTTGTGGGGCAGCTAAGTTATTGTAAATTAGATATGTCATTAATGAATTTGGCCCCATGTGCTTGGTTTCATTCCACATTAGCATGTATATAACAATATGTAGCCCTTGACAGAATGCTTTACAAACATATTAATTTGTAAACTAAACTAAACAGGGAGTCAGAGAGCTGTCTTGTTCAATGCTGCTGTGTCAGTGTCATAGCTGGGAATGGAATTCAGAAGTTCCTGGGCTCCAAGTCTGTGCTCAGACCTTGAAACCATGACTCTTAGGAATTGCTGATCAAAAATGGAATTTTCATTCCATGGGAAATTCTCATATTTTGATATCTATGTCCATTCTGAATCGGGACCCCCCAAAAAAACAAGCCACCACAACCCAGAACCTTTTAATGTGATGGAAAATTGTGGGGAAAAAATATGATTTGGAAATGTCAAAGACATTTTCTTCAATTGAAATATTTATTCATTCCCTAATCTAAATGCTGCTATTTGTTTTGTCACTGCGGTAGTTCTCACACTGGTAGACCACTCTGTAAGATCTCCTATCCAAACTTCTCATTTCCAATTCCACGGTGGCAAATGAAGTTCTCAGTTATGTGGAACGGGACAATATTACAGCAACAAAACTGGGGGGGGGAGGGGGAAAATCACTTTAATACAGTGGGGATAGCTGTTCAGTAAATCACCACATTCTGGATCTGTGCTGCTTATTTCCTGCCCCTGAGTGCAGGAGTCTACATAGATTAATAATGAATATCCTTTTGCTTCTCTATCCCCTACAGGGCAGTTTGCAATTCGTTTATCTCCTCCTGGGTGTTTGCTACATCTCTAATTTTTTTGCCATTTGCACATTTGATCATAGTCAAACTTACAAAAAAGCAGCTCCTGACAAAGATGTGAATCAGTTAGAGATGGTCAAAATTATCTGTGCCCAACCTTAAAAAATATCTGCAAACAGCTACAAGGAGCAGGAATAATCTCTGCTTGAAAAGTGGCAATTGCTTCACCTTCATGAGCAACTGAAAGTGCTCCATAGACCACAGTTTAAGACCCACATATTGTACCTAAAAGATTGCTTTAATTCCTGATATTCTTGAAAATCCTAACTGGTTAAAGGTTGTCCTTATAGGAGAAGCAAGTACTGTAAAACCTTCTGTGACATTCTAACTAATCACCTCTCTGGCATGCTAAGCAAATGCAGGTTAATGGTGAATCTTAATATTTTTATTAATTAAATTAAGTGTATTATCCTAATAATTAGTGTCAGTTTTTCATTGCTAGGTAATGACCAGAGCTGAGTGAACTATTCATAACTAATGTATCTCAAGAATGGAATAATTTGTGTTTGGTTTTTTTGGGAATTCTCTGACAGCAGACTGATTTTTTTTTAACAAATGTTTGACATTTAAAATTAATTCAGGGACACTCCATGAAGACATATTTGAACCTAAAAGTAATTCACTAACTATTCGCTTTGACTATACCTGTAACTTATTCATTACTAGTTACTGTGAGGCTATATGTACTTCTTTAAATCTGTCACAGGAAGGCAGCGAGAGATAGTCTAGGACAGGATTTAGACAGCTTCTATCAGAGAAGTGGAAAGAGAGTAGTTCAAGGAATAACATCATATTCCCTATGCTCAGGGAGGATGAATTTGTCTCCTCCCCCTCCTGCCTCACTCTCTCTTTCTCTTCTCCTCCCGCTCCTCCTGCCTCTCACTCTTTTTTTTTTTCTCTTCTCCTTAGTCCTCCCCCTCCTGCCTCTCACTCGCAGAGCCCAAACAGCCGTTCTTGCTGCTTGCTCCTCCACGGCGGCCTGGCTGAGCGGCGCAGAACTCAGCTGAACGCCACAGCAGAAGGCGAAGGGGGGCAGGACAGCGACGTACACGGGCAGGGGGCAGGACCTGGAGCCTCTGTCACGGCCTTTGCCTTCTGCCGTGGCGCTCTGCTGAGTTCTGTGCCATTCAGCCAGGCAGGAGGAAGCAGTGCAAGTGGCCATTTGGGCCCCACGCGGTGGCTCGGCACGGGGCCTATTGAGGTGCAGGGCCCAGGGCAGCCACCCTGCTCACCCTACCTTATATCTGCCACTGCTTACACTCATTAAGTTCCTTCTTCAGTGTTAGAAGAAAGCAACTCTTCAGGGGTTTCTTAGGGTACGTCTAGACTACCGGGTTTTGTTGACAGAAGTTTTGTCGACAGATACTGTCGACAAAACTTCTGTCGACAAAGAGCGTCCAGACACATTGAGTTCTGTCGACAAAGGAAGCTGCTTTGTCGACAGAACCCTGTAGTCTAGACGCAACCCTACAGGCAATAACACCTTCTGTCGACAGAGTTCTGTCGACAGAAGGTGTTATGCCTCGTAAAATGAGGTTTACCAGCATCGACAAAACTGCTGAGTTCTGTCGACGTTATGTCGACAGAACTCAGCGGTAGTGTAGATGCTGGTATAGTTTTGTCGACAAAAGTCCACTTTTGTCGACAAAACTCAGTGGTCTAGACACACCCTTACTGTTGTCCTGTGACATTGTTTCACGTGTCCAGATGACTTCTGGCTCTAAATGCAAAATTCAACCCTCCACAAGACTTTGAGTTTGATCAGCTCACAGAATAGCCAGAGCAGGTTCAGCACTTCAGTAGAATCCAAAATGCAACATCGGGATGTACAGGGCAAACCATTAATTTATAGCATGGGGAATGAAGCTGAAAATGCTGATAAATAATTTTTCCACAAAGATGATTAGAATCAGTCTGTGCTCATTCTTAAAATGTTTGATGGACATTTTGTTCCAAAAGGGAAGTAGGGACACGTGCTTTTACAAAAGGGTGCAGTGGCTGAATTTAAATAAGCAGAGCAGAGTGACTTTGGTGTTATTAAGGAAGGACACAAGAAATCATTTAGCAGGTTGCATTTTAAACAAGGATCTTTTAGTAAAATCACAATTAATGTCTGAAGTGACTCTGGTACAGGCAATGCAACTGGGCTTGTGAACGTTCAAGTAGCAGAAGTATGATGCAAGAAGTGCCAAAGAAAAAAATTCCCATGCCAAGAGAAACTTCATTAAAAGTGACTTAAATTCCTGTGGCAGAAATGCAGTGGGTGTGGCAGTGGGGAAGACAGAACGGATAAAGTCTGCTCAGTCAGTTGTAGTTGTGCAGGGAATTTAAGAATATGGAAGCTTGTCTGCTGCAGTAAAGAAACTGGGAGATTTGTTTAGCATTATTATTATTGCCATTGCACCCCTGAGCTCTCGGGTGCGTCCAGGGTCGGATTAAGATCTTTAGAGGCCCTAAGCACTGAAAAGATTATGGTGCCCCCCCATAAGTTGTTCAAAATTAAAAACAATACTATATCGTAAAATCTTTTTTTTTTTTTGGTGCGCCTGCTAAAGGCACTAAGCATTGAAAAGATTATGGTTCCCCCCCCATATGTAATTCAAAATAAAAACAATACTATACCGTAAATTCTCTTTTTTCTTTTTTCTTTTTTTTTTTTTTTGGTGCCCCTGCTTTGCTGGTGCCCTAAGCATGTGCTTAGTCTGCCTATTGGGTAATCCAGCCCTGGACCTGTCTACACTGTAGGGCTTAACTGGAAATAAGCTACGCAAATTGAGCTACATCAATTGTCTATCTTATTTCGAAATAGGGAGTGTCTACACAGCACTTATTTTGAAATACAGCACTCTTTCTATGACTTCACTTATTCCTCATCCAGTGAGGGTTACAAGAGTCGGAGTAAGAAGTTCTCCAGCTTGACAGTATTTTGACACTGTTCCAAAATAACTGCCTGCTGTGTAGACTCAGACTAAGTTATGGTGCTTCTACACTGCACCCTTAGCTTGAAATAAGATACACAATTTGCGCTATGCAAATTGCGTAGCTTATTTCGATTCTTTTTCCAAATAGGCTATTTAGAAATTTGGTGTGTCTACACAGCTCTAAATTTCAAAATAAAATGCTAATTCAAGACATCCCTTACCCTTCATGCAACATGGTTTACAGGGATGCTAAAATAGCAGGGTAGCCCGAAATAGTATTGCAGTGTAGATGTACCCTTATTTCAGAATAGTGCTAGTTATTTTGAAATGGTGTTGCAATGTACATACCCCTAGGCATGGACCAATGTGATTGGTGCTATAGAAACATACAACAAAGAGAGCTTTCAATCTAAATAAAAAGACATGAGATGGTTACAGGTAGATAAGGGAGAACAGTACTAGAAAACAGAAAGACAATATTGGTCAAATACGAGTAATGCCTATTTTCTAGGATTTGTGTTCTAAAGCCAGAATCCATAGAATCATAGAATCATAGAACTGGAAGAGACCTCAGAAGGTCATCAAGTCCAGCCCCCTGCTCTAGGCAGGACCAATCCCAACTAAATCAACCTGGCCAGGGCTTTGTCAAGCAGAGACTTAAACACCTCTAGGGATGGAGACTCCACTACTTCCCTAGGTAACACATTCCAGTGCTTCATCACCCTCCTAGTGAAATAGTTTTTCCTAATATCCAACCTGGACCTCTCCCACCACAACTTGAGACCATTGCTCCTTGTTCTGCCATCTGTCACTACTGAGAACAGCCTCTCTCCATCCTCTTTGGAACCTCCCTTCAGGAAGTTGAAGGCTGCTATCAAATCCCCCCTCACTCTTCGCTTCTGCAGACTAAACAGACCCAAGTCCCTCAGCCTCTCCTCATAAGTCATATGCTCCAGCCCCCTAATCATTTTGGTTGCCCTCCGCTGGACCCTCTCCATGACTAAGGCTGGACTGTCGAGGTAAAGATTTGTAATGCTGCTAAATTTAAATCTGATTCAGGGATAGGGTGGCTGATTTGTAATCAGAATTTAGAGGGGTTTAACTGTAGCCTTAATTTGATCACTTTCATTACCTCAGTGTCACTTGTGTCATCTTTGTCTTTAACAGAGCCATCATAAGTAACTTCCTTGACTGATCCATAGCCATTAATATGGGGTTTATCAAATGCACAGAGGAAGTTGGGAAAGTGTCCAATGAACATAGCTTGCTTAAAGAAGAAATAACTCAGACAGGAAAGGGAAAAGGGACTATATTCTACACACTCAATATAGACCAGTCCAGATGATTCCAGTACAGCTGCTTTCCAAAATGAAGGAAAAGTGGAGAGGAAAAGTGTAATAGACAATATTAGTGGATGGAGAGCACTGTGTTTACCACAGTTCTTACTATGGTTGGAAGAGGAAAGACACACCTGAGTCGATTGAAAGAAGTGCAGTGAAGCAGTAAGAAGGAAAAGGAATAGCTTCTCCATTATGTACGATATAATCTCCAAGTTAATTGATGCAACAATATCCTCTTCAATAGATGCAGCAAGTGCTTGGTGGCCAGTAGAACGCATCCCTCCCCGTGCCTTATGAGAATTGGCTTGTAAATATGAATATGCATAACTCAAAGAAGCTCTTGACAAAATACCTCGTGTAACCTATCCGTTTTAATGTAACGATCTGCAGAATGCATATAGCATATTTTTGTGCATGTGCATTCTTGTATATGAAGTTAGAATATGGAATGTGAATGTGTTTATAGTTATAAATGTGTTAATGAGGACCATTAGTGATACTTCAGGTATTTAACAATTCAGTACTCAATCAATGACTGGTGAATGGCCTTGTTTGTCCTGTAAGCCCAAATCATGCTATAAGAATCTATTCTGAATCTGATAATATTCCATGGGAAGGGGGGATGCCAAACAAAGGATCCCTGTCCTAGAGGGAAGTATATTTAAGCAATGGGAAGCAATCAGTCTTTTGTCTTCAGTTTGGAAACTCCATGGCACAGCCTAAGACCATGCTGTCCACTAGCCATATGTGACTATTTGGCTGGTTGAGTGTGGCTAGTTTGCTTCAAAATTGGTTGGACACCACGGCCCTAATAAGATACAAAATAACTTTGAAGAAGGCTCCAAACCCAAATCAGAGTATAAGAACAACCCTTATTTGAAGCTTTTTGAAGTTTTTATCTAAAATAAGAAGAGCTGTTTAGGGTAAGAATTTGCATGTAACAAGTTTCTTGGTGGAATAGTAATGTTCTATTTATTTTAATTTAGTAACTTACATCTGGCTGTTTTCACTTGCAACCACTTAAATCTTACTTTTTATACTTAATGAAAGCTCTTTTATTTATTGTCAAACCCAGTGTAAATAATTGTTACATGAGGGGAGCAACCACTGTGCATATCTCTTTTATTGATATAGAGAGTTAACCTATGAGCTTTCCCTGTGTAAAACTTTTACACAAGATAAGATGGATTTATTTTGGGGAATTTTATCCCGCTTGGTTTCCTGGGTGCTGCTGAGCCTTAGAACTGCATCCTCCCAGAACTAAACTGGTTCAGTGTCTGCATTGCTATGTAGTGGGCCAGTTACCCCAACTCTGTGCCTTGTCTGGGGGAGACCAGAGGATTTAGCCCAGAAAGAGAGGGTTGTGGGGAGCCCTAGAGAGGAAGAAGGTGGGTTTCAGTGCATGATCAGCACAGCGGGGATTAGTCTCTGTGACTCCACCCATCACAGCTAGTTCCCAATCTATCCTGATGGTGCCAAGCTGACAATGTCTCCAATGCTAATTGGAAGATATTGCCTTCCAAGCATCTCAACATTTTTTTTTCAAAGGAATATGAAGGAGATTGTGCAATTCTTGGCAGCAGTGGAAGTTTTTATGGGTGACATTCTAATTTATGAGAAGTCAGAGAAAGAACATAATGTACGGTTAAAACAAGTTCTGAAAGGAAATGAGGCCGTTAGACTCAACTAAATATAAATGTGTGCTGCGGACAAATTCAGCCACACTTCTCAAGGCATGTGAATGTAGGGTTGATTCTGAAGAGTCATAGCTAGAGCTGAAATGCCAACATCCAACAATATATTGGAACTGAAGCAATTTCTGTGTGACAAAATTCTTGAGATAATTCCGACCTAATCTGTTTTAAAAGACCAAGATTTGTATAACTTTTTCAATTGGTGTCTATCTGGGATAAAACACAGGAGCATGGTTTGAGGGCTTCATTGACCAATTCCTCAACACTAGCTCTGGAGTTTGCAGACTTCCATTTCAAGAATGGAAACTCTGTCAGAGGCTGGAAATGGATGGCAGGAGAGGGATCACTTGATGATTACCTGTTCTGTTCACTCCCTCTAGGGAATCTGGCATTGGCCATTATTGGAATATAGGATACTGGGCTAGATGGACTTTGAGTCTAACCCAATATGACCATTCTTATGTTCTTATGTTTAACAGATGCCAGCAGCTATAGGCGTGGTTGGGCACTGGAACAGTTAAATATGTGGACGCTCCTATAGTGGACAGCATAAATTCTATATTACCATGAAAAGATAAATTCTACATTATCATGGAGAAGTGTCCAGTGCAGCTCACACAGGCTATGACTAGACTGCACAGTTATTTTGGAATAAGCTATTCCGGAATAGTTATTCTAAAATAGCTTTTTTTCGAAATAGCACATCTATACTGCAGGGAAGCCTCAAAATTAGTCCAAGGCAGGCTTCCCTAATGTAGATGTGCTATCTCAATTTAGAGCCCCAGGAGGAATAACTTTGAATGGCCCTGGATATGTGCTACTTCGAAATAGCAGAAGTGGAGTGTCTACACGTGTCTTATTTCAGAATAGCTATTTCAGAATAGGCATTATTCTTCATAGAATGAGGTTTACAGAAGTCGGAATAAGCTGTCTGTTATTTCAAAATTATTTCAAAATAACGGAATTGCTGTGTAGATGCTTGCATTGTTATTTTGGAATAACGGCCGTTATTCCAAAATAACTTTGCTATGTAGACACATCCACAGTGATTAGTGCCTGATGTGTGTATGGGGAAATGTGTGGAAGGGAATAAATGTGTACAACATTTAGCCACACAGAAGTGTCAGGTATAAAATTGGAAGTATTTGTCCATCTATATTCTAGATGTAATAGTTTAGTCAATTTCTGTGCATGTGACCATTCTTTTTTAGCTTGTGTGTACTGGTAGATCCAAGTAATGTAAGTGAATAAAAAAAATTCCAATTAAATGTATGATTGAATGTCAGGCTTTCTGATTGCAACCGTCATTAAGAAACTGAAATATGAGGTATTTTGTTACCTAATATTGAATACAGTTAATTAAAAGGTAAAGATTACATTTTGGTTGAGTTAATTTGAAATTTAAAAAACCTATTTAAACAATACATTTCAGATTTTCGTTATGGCAATTAATAGACCAAACTGTGTACCTAAGGTTTTATTATATTGATACTATGATAATTAGATTAGCAAATGCATTGCAAATATATTGCCCAATACAAATAATATTATTACCATTCTTTCTTATCATATAGTACAGTATTATAAAAATAAAGCATTTATAGTATTCAAAAAAGAATACAATTATTAATAGTATTTATTATGTTTTATATTGCTGTAAAAGCAGGGTAGCAACTAAAAATGTATATGTGTGTGTGTGAAAGAGAGAGAGAGAGAGAGAGAGAGAGAATAACACTGTTTCTGGACTTATTTTTAATTTCTAAAAGTTAAGTCATTTCCTCTGTCAGAAGTTTGCATAACTTCTACTTTTTGTATAGGATTTTAATGGCCTGTATTGCCTTATTGCTTTCAAGAAGTTTATTTCTGTTTTGTTTTGGGATTTTTTTCTGTATTCCTCAGCCTCCAAACTTTCACATTCCTGCCTGCAAAGCAAATACTAAAGAGATGTTCAGTATTTGCCTGAGGTATCAGTTAAAAAAACCCCTTAGGGCTGTATTAGATGCCTTTTAAAAAAGCATGACATTCAATCAAAGTTCAGTGAGGAAAGTTTTAATGAATAAACTTGGTAAATTAGAAAGCACTGCAGCAGAGTTAAAATTAATTAAAATGTTTAAGCCATAGGAGGCAGGTTACCTCCTTAAGACCTGGCGTTGCCCTCAGAGTCAGTCTGGATCCAGCAGTGATTCATCTTGCACAAGATGAGAGGGGGGTTAAAAGAAAAGAACAGTCAGGACAAATGTGTTTTCAATGGTGCTTAGCAGCAGGAAGACCACTGAGACTTTAGTTCAGTACTACTGAAGTGTGACATAATCATACAGTATATACATTGTTGGGTGTATTCTTTGAAAGAAATTTCACCCACCCCTTGACAGAGATTTCATTTTGGCTCAACGTGACAAAGCTAATTTCATTACTGGGCTGAGTACTGAATTGTGCTACCTTCTAGGATGGATTGTTAGAAATTAGCGCTATTTATTTGATTCAGTTAAACAGTGACTGGTGAATTTAACCTTCTTTACCATGTACCATGAAGTATATGATACAGCAATATACTTTTATATCCGTAGCCATTGCCATCTTTATTAATAGTCTTTCACTATATCAATTAAATAGATGAGACGCTAACTAGCGTATTTATTAGGTTAGATAATAAAGTATTTTGTTGAATTCTTTGCTGGCAATATATAGTCTTAGCAACAAATTTTGTAAAAAAAACCCTAAACATTCAATAATTAGAAGCTTAATTTCTTTTAAAATCTCTTTAGATTAGTTTTTTTCCAGGAGCTTCAGTTTCTTCTTATGCAGATTCATTATGATGTGGCTGTTTGAAAAACTGTGCCTATTTGGAATTATAAATGGCAAATCCATTTTATAAAGGGGAAATTCTTCTTTGACAGCAGAACAATATCATATGGGTGACAAATGGAAAAATGTGTCATATGGCAAAGCTATTGTTTTCTGATGTTCACCAAGGGCCAGTTATTAATTTTACATTGGTCAGAATTAAGGATTTTGGAAAAATTTGTCTGAAACAGAAAATATGAAAAATTTCTGCTCAGTGAAATTTACCATTATTTGCTGTAGATCTATATTCATAACTCTAAAAACTGCCAGTCTTTCCTATTTTTTTTCCTCTATAGATTTTTTGTCAAGAAAGGTGTCAGAGGTCAATGTCAGAATGCCCCTTTGGCACCCATTAACTATAACCAGCAAACTTGTTCACTATTGATCCACAATGTGTAAATATCTATTATGTTGGTTATAAAAGGTAGTTTTCACATCTTTCTAAAACAGATAATTCATAAAGGCCAAAGGGTCAGATCTGGTGATATATTATTGTTTCACTGTATCAGTGACTGAAAGTGCAGAGGGAGAACAGGACAGGTTAAGTGTCACTGAACTCTTGGAGGAGAAAGTTCTATGTCTTCTGAATACATTGATAGCTTCCCATTCACACACTGCAATGCTTTCATGATATTTGCTTGTGGTTTGTCTCTTCATTATGCTAACAGGACAGAAGGACCCTCAGTGAATTAATATTTAACATTTGTGATCATTACCCAGCTATTAAAGTTTAGAACAATCTGAATTCTGCTGAAATCAAGTTAATTCAGTAAAATATGTTCCTGTAACATTTTAAGTTCAGATGGTGACAGCTGAGCTATATCATGTTGCATCATGACTGAAACACAGTGATGGGCAATCTGTGGGCCACAAGTGGCCTGTTGGGATTTATGTGTAACCCGAGCATTTATGTGTAACCCGAGCATCAGTGTTGCTAAATGCTGCTCAGTTCTGTCCACATAATTTTTTTCCTATCTGTATTATTAAAGTGATACACACATAAAGCAAAGGCACGTGAAGTGAGGTGTGTTGATTGCACACAATATTGACTGTAAAAGCCGTGTGTTCCCTCTACATCCAATCTAAGTTCAGTCAGCACATCCAGCAAATTCTAGGTACACAAGTATAAGTTATCAGAATGAGCCTATCCTGATTACGACAATGTTGTGGCCCACTGAGATGAAGGAGGGACTCACATGGGGCTTGCTCACTAGCCTAGGTTGCCCATTTCTGCCATAACATATCAAAAAGTGTCCAGGATGCGAGGGGTCAGGGCATGACACTCCCTTGGGCTACCGTAAGAGCTGTGCAAAAGGGGAATATCTTCACCTGGCATACATTGTCATAGCTCTCTTTAAAGTCAGAGAATAAGTAATAAGCTGAAGACAGTGCCAGAAACAGCTATTTTCTGAACAG
The DNA here is from genome assembly GCF_052426305.1 of Pelodiscus sinensis. Lineage (NCBI taxonomy): Eukaryota > Metazoa > Chordata > Testudines > Trionychidae > Pelodiscus > Pelodiscus sinensis. The sequence goes on along the minus strand of NC_143060.1, from coordinate 18,815,737 downwards.
AAGCTAGTGTGATCGTAGGCTAATGGTCTTGTTGATTCTTATAAACCCAGCACATTTACCCAAGGCTCTTTTAATCTTCACATTACTGAACCATTGACTAACTTAAACAAAAGACAGAACTATGTAGCACTTTAAAGACTAACAAGATGGTCTATTAATAAACCATCTTGTTAGTCTTTAAAGTGCTACATAGTTCTGTCTTTTGTTTCAGCTACACCAGACTAACACGGCTGCACCTCTATCACTATTGACTAACTTGTTACTTGTTCTTTTGTAGTGTTTATTATCTAACTAGAAGCAGTGTTCCCTCTAATCTTTTTCCATCCATCTGTGCATTTTTTCCATCTATGTGCAGAATACATTTTTATATGCACGGAGGCAGTTGCAAACGTGCACCACCACTAGAAACCAAAAAATTAGGTGTGGGCATTCTACTAATGAGCTGGGTAGCATTCAGATCTCTCCTGAGTGACCACATAAGTGCACTGCTTACTGGGAACACTGACTAGAAACCCCATGAGGAGGAAATAGGGTCTGATGAAGGTCTCACACACCTCTACTTGGGGTAAAGGTTACTCAGCAATTCCCAGGAAGCACTTGCCAGGATCAGCTCCATGATAAGTGACCCTTTCTTATAAGTTGTCTGGCATTATCTTTCTGTAACGCAGCCTTCTAGTGAGGCCAAAGAGATGGTTCATATTATTCTAGACTACATTTTTTAAGAAATTAAATTGAGATGACTCATGCTAAGGTGAGACAGTTAAAATGACAGACTCCATAAGTTTCAGTGCATCCTTATAGCTCTGAACACTAAAATGCAACTCAACAATGGAACAAGAGAAACAAAAGAGAATCAGATAGCTAGAGTTTTTTTAGGGGAAAAAAGCCATTTATGGCTCAGCCACGACACCATTGAAAACCACATAGTATGGCTTTAGAGTTGTACTTTTAAAAAAAATTGTAGTTTCTTTTTATGACTGGTCATGGTTACATACCACTGCCTGTTCCCTGATGCAGAGTTTGCAGAGTTTTGCAGGCAAACAATAAAACACCAGCTTTATTTCTGTTTACAAATGTTGCCTGAGGGAAATGTGCATATATCTGTTGGTTCAACCCTAAATATGACCTGCAACTGCAACAGAGAAAAAAAAGGCAGGACTGCCCTACAATTACTCAGAAATTAGAAAACTTGACTAGTTCAACAGCTTGCTGTTTTAATTAAATACATAAATACATTTTCACATTTAACATTTAAATTGATGCTGCCTGCATATTGCTTGCCAGAATTTGTATTTGACAGCAGACCCATGTGCATTTTTATAACTCAACAAGGTTTGGCTTTGTATTTAGTAAAATTAGGGTCTGTGTTTTTTTTTTTAATGAAACATAATGAGAGTTAGACTCAAGTCAGAAGAACAAACATGGAAATTCTGATTTGGGGCACTCCCAAGCAATGTTCCCATTAATCTTTTCCATTCATATGCAGATTTTTTCCAATCATAACAACAACATACACTCAATTAACATGACCTCTAAATGATCCAAACAGAGATCGTGATCACACCAAGGTCGAGCTTAAACTGGTTACAAGATGCTTTAGTTTAGAAAAGAGAAGATTGAGGGGGCACATGATAGCAGTTTTCAGATTTCTAAAAGGGTGTCATAAGGAGGAGGGAGAAAACTTGGTCATCTTGGCCTCTGAGGATAGAACAAGAAGCAAAACTGCAGTAAGGGAGGTTTAGGTTGGACATTAGGAAAAAGTTCCTAACTGTCAGGGTGGTCAAACACTGGAATAAATTGCCCAGGGAGGTTGTGGAATCCCCATCTCTGGAGATATTTAAGAGTAGGTTAGATAAATGTCTATCAGGGATGGTCTAGACACTATTTGGTCCTGCCATGAGGGCAGGGGACTGGACTCGATGACCTCTCGAGGTTCCTTCCAGTCTTAGTATTGTATGATTCTATGCTTAAAATCTGTAGTTTGGATGCCTCTTAACCCTACCCTAATCAGGTAACATAACTGAGCTGGACAGTTTCAGACATCAGTTTTGACACTGGAACACTGCTAATGTTATGGGTGTGGTAACTGGGACCAGGGACAACTGGGTTGTAGCTGGGTCCCCTGTCTCCAATATAGCTGTAAAATAGATGGATCAAAATTAAAGGCTACTTTTGCTAGTGTGTAGCTATTAGCCATCATAACCTGCTTAATATGAACCAGAAATAGTATTGTTAATAATAATATTGAAATGACACATTATTAGCCTCTGTGGATGACTCTATTCCTCCTAATAATTTTTATTTTTATTTAATGTTTGGAGATGCTGTAAAAAGTGAGTAGTGTTTCAAAATGTGACCTCTGTGGGATTTAAAACCTACTGAATCAGATGAGATATGAAAGTGTTCTATGTAATATATGAGTTAAAGCTATGTTTTAAAAACTTTAATAGAAAATGTCTGATTCTTTAGATTACTATTTTTAAAGTACAGTGAGGTGAGGAATTTGCTTCAGATGTTCTCGTTTCCAGAAAAGAGCTATAGTGGGAGCACATGCTGTGTTTTACTTTCAGCAGGCCTCTATACTGACCTGAAGAAATCAGCTTCTGTTAATAACGCATCGTATTTCTATAGCAGCTTTCCTCAAAGGATCTCAATACCCATTACAGCCCAATTCTGATCTGAAGTAGTTCTCAATGCCCCTCAGTTCTCTCTGAACTAAAGTCTTACAGGACCAGTCCTCCATGAATTAAGCCTTACCACACCCAGGTGGGGTAGGTAACAATAGTTACCCCTTTCCCTCCCAAAAAACCCTGGAAGCACACAGATTTGTCCAAGCCCCACAATACATCTGCAGAAAGAGAACCCAGGAGGTGCTGATTCCCAGACCCATATTTTAACCATAAGACCATCCACACTTCCTAGTAGTAAATGACTTTATATTATAATACATACGAATGCCTTTGGTTCACATAACTTTTATGCTACCTGCTTTTTCCATGGTGAATTCCATCACTCTCCAATGATCTTGTGGTTTTATACTGGATTATAAATACTTGTTTCTCTGCTATTTTCCTTTGAAAGAAAAAGCATACAGCATCCTATATAGTGGTCTACTATGGATACTAAGGATATTTGTGTGATTAAAAAGAATAACAATAATAGATAACAGCTTTTATCCAAGCACCACAAAGCATTTTCCAGCTGTGGGAAAATATTATCATCCCCTTATTACAGACAGGGAAACTTGATGCAGAAAAGTTAAGAGACTTGGCTAAGGTGACACGGTATGTGTGTGGCAAAGCCGGGATGAAAAGAACTCCTGAATCCAAGTCTCTTTCTGCCTTATTTACACCAATTATTTTGTCCACCAATCTCGCCTTTCCCAGAGTAAGAAGACATTCTCTCACCTGAGAGAAGGAAGGCTCAGTGGATCCTCCCACTTAGGTTAGGGGAAGGTTGAAATGCTTTGTGTATAAGTCAGGCAGAGAGAGCTAATGGAGAGATGCTTCCAGAATCAGGAATGTTAACAATCATAAAACAAAGGCATTGTTAAGGTGGGGAAAATTCTAGGTCAGTCACCAGGATATTGTCCCTTCAAGATGTTCAATGACGTATAGTAGCCTGGCTAAGAGAGCAGCAGCAACATTGTTACATTATGAGCCACTAACACCCACCCACTTCCCGGATCCAATAGTACCTGAGAGAGGGAAAGGTGCAATTACCAATAACAAAATGACCACCTTAGGGCTGCATCTGCTTAGCTCTGCCAAATTTAAGGGACCAGACCCAGAAAAGCCAGCTGGGAAAGAAATCCCTCTATAAAATCTTATCCTGGAGAGAGTTAGTAAGGATCAGAGTTTTATTACAGAAGCTGTTTCTACAGAAGGGGCTACTTTGGTGGTGCGCCAGTTATTGCTATAATGCCCCAGCACTTTTCAGATGTGATGTGTAATGTGGCCTGAGCTGGCACTAGGGTGTGGCAGTTCTGCATGTGACAGGAGGCAATGCAAGCTGCTCAGGGCAACCTGGCTGTCTAGCTCAGTGCAAAGTTCCATGGGGGAGATCCAGAAAACATGATTTCCTGACTTAAATATCATTTTCATGATCCCACCAGGGTCTGACTCCCTGTGAAGGGACTGAGGTTGGGGATTTGTTTGTTGTATTCCTTATGACCTAAGCCTTCTGGTCAAACTCAGCAAAAATCACTATTTACTTCTGTGTGCATTTGGCCTGAGTAGCCATGGTAGCGGCAAATCTTGCAGGGGTTATGCTTTCTAAGCATCTCTTCTTGACTATGGACTGGCAATTATGACTTCAAAACCATTTCTGATCCCACTCTGCCAGTGACTCATTTTATGACCTTGAGCAAGTCCCTTTACTTCTCAGTGAAACATTTTTTCATTATGGCTAAGGATACCTCCTTACTTTTTCAATGGCCCATTTAAATGATCAGATGAAAAATACCATGTAAGTGGTCGGTGAATCACTCAACAGTTATCTGTTCTGTCCATTCCCTCCTGGGCACTTGGCACTAGGCACTGTCAGTAGACAGGATACTGGGTTAGATGGACCTTTGGTGTGCCCAGTATGTCTGTTCTTAAGTGCTGCTTCTTATTTATTTATTGCTACTCCTCCTGATCTCTGTTGCACTTCTGCAAAAAACATTTAACCCCTTTCTACTCTAAATCTCCTCCTCAGGCCTTTGCCCTCTGCAAAAAGCAACCCAGCTCCCAATCTTTCACAGGGATTTGCCCTGTGGATTCTGACTGTGGAAGAGACCCATGGCCTGCACAGTTCACAGCTGTTGCTGAGCAGCAGTGGAGCAGTTAGCTGTCTCTGTGGCACTATTTCACACCTACTCTGGGTCTCTGAAGAAGGCACTCTCTGGTATTAAAATCTGCTGTGGTAAGGGAGTAGGAGAGAAAGGACAAAGCAGTGATGGGGGATGGGTACTATACACTCAGATCCCAGTGGGAAATCCACACAAAAGGTTAATGCAGCCCTAGGCTGTAATTAGCCCTTTGCACAATCCTCTTGTTGCTGTGGAATCTCTGTTTATGAGGGTTTGCAGGGGCAATGAACCCCTCCCTACAAAGCCACACGGCAAGGGAGCTGGAGAGAAGGCAAAAGGCTTTGATGGCAAAGTGGCAGAACTGGCCTTCTGGCTCCAGCAGGTCCTTTGAGATCTATATTGAGCTCAAGGATACACACAGGTTAGGAAAACCTCCCCACACTATTAAATGAAGTCACAGAAAATTCAATGTCATGCTTGTGGCTCCCACTCAGAATTTTTTTAAAGGGAGGTAAAAATCCTTTTCTCATCTCATCCCCATTTGAGAATTTGCTGCCAGCACAGTTTGGGGACAGCAAGTTTGCCTGTGAGCCATATTTGTCATTGTCATGACTCGGAGCTATTTTCACTGCCCTAATTAGCTCAAACAAGCGATGTTCATTTCCATTTAAATTTTAAAATAGTTGCTCTCGATATAGCTGTAGTTATAATTACCCAATGTCTAAATACCGAAGCATGCTATCGCCCACATATTACAGTATATTGTCATTTGCTGCAGAGCACTACAAAGTAAACTAGTGAACAACCTTGCACTGGTCAGGGAAAATTATCCATGAGGCTTTTCCTTCAACAACTTCTGCAACCCTCTGATTCCTTTGCATATGCTTGTATGTAGACATTTCACAATGATCACCCTGGAGGGGCCTAAGCTTTCTCTGATAGAAG
>NC_143060.1:18730000-18805000 GCF_052426305.1 Pelodiscus sinensis | reverse complement strand
GTTACTGAAAAAATGAATAGTTTCTAATTTTTGCTACCTGATGATAAAATAGATCAATTGGAATAATAATATTGTACTTCCATTTCAGTGTGTAGAATAGAGAGCAGCATAAGCAAGTCACGGTCTGTATAGAATTTTAGTTCTTACTGACTTCACTAATGTTTTTTATGTAGCCTATTGTAAAAATGGGCAAATATCTAGGTGTGTTGATGTACCCCCTGATGTACCCCATTGCTTTAAAAAAATGTACAAACTTGTGGATAAATTCACTCAGACACTTCATGTGAAGAAGCAGAATGCCAGTGATAGAAATTAAGCCTGGGCTGGTTAGTAAGCATAGAGACCCATACAAACAAATCAACTCTATTAAGAAATTTAGCGATAGAGATGTAATGTTATTTTATATAGTTTGGGGCTTAGGTATATCCATTATTATATTGAGTATGTTTGCACTAAGCACTAGTTTGTTCATCTATCACTAGTTTAATTATAATTTTATATTGCTTTCTTGTCTTTGCCTATTAGCTCTCTTTTATATTTTAAATGTGACTTATTATTGGCCATCCCTACTCCACAGTTTTTAGCTGTGAAAAACTTGAATCATTGATTCCTTGGCTATATCTCACAAAGGAAAACAACTAAAGATACTGTCAAGTAAAAATACTAGATAGCCATGGTATTTCAGGTTATAAATCCTCAAAAACAGCTGGCTTGTAATCTACTGCCATAGTAGGGACAAGAGGTCAGGCAGAGCTCATGGACTTATTCCCCAACCTTGTGAGGCCTAGGATCACTAGTGCCGCCGCCGTAGAGGTGACCCGAGTTAGTTCCAAAAAAGGGCCCTGAGTATCCATTCTGAGAGTGACTCCTGCTGGCTTATTTAGAGAGGAACAGTAGTGTCAGTCTTAGGGGAGACTTATGGCTTGTCCTCTTGCTTAGTTTACACTGTTTGCAGTTAGAGAGAAGTGGATAGGGAATGTGATAAAGGGGAAAACTGTGGTGTCACATAATGAAGGAATTGGGAACCTAAAACTGAGTCAGCAAAGCACTAATCAATGTGTTTAACTTTAGCAATCCCAACCCTGTCAACAAAGAATATGCGACTGCGGGTCCCTATGTATCTGTAAAGAGTAAGAATATAGACATAGTGTGCATAAATATGTAGAGATACAGGTATTTATTTTTAAACCTCTGGACATTTTACAAGAGAAGTAAAAAATCAGGGTCTCGTTCAAAAAAAGGAATAAACTGAAAGAGAAAAGACTCAGTTCAAGCTCTTAGCTACATGGCAGAATTTTACAGTTAATTCCTGATTAAGAAGTCAGGAGTAGCAAATTCAGGATCCAGGAGAATATTTAAGATTCATAAAGAAAAAGTAAAAAGAAAAAAGTTTGATCCGGCAACCTGCACTCCTTGCTCAGGTGAGCATTGATCTTAGGAGACGTAAATAACCCATGTTAGTAAATTTGCAGGATTAGGTCATATGCAGATGCAATCTACTTGAAAGAATGCTGCAAGTCTGCCAAGAGAGAATAGCTATTTTTAGCAATATTACATCCTGGATATGAGCATTTAAAACACCTCACCTATAGAATTTGACATTCACAACAAGAAATTCATTTACTAGCAAGAGGTTACTCTTTTATGCCATCTTAAAAAAATTGTACAGATATGTAAGTATTAAAGCTGGTCTTCTGCACCCATTGCATTCATTGTTTGGGATTCCTGAAGTACCACCATTCATTTTTTCTATCGAAATTTAAATGTAAAAAGGAAAAAAATAGTAAAGTTGTTCACTTTAAAAATGCTTCAAGACTGAGAAAATAAGTATTTTTCTTCAAAGAGCCAATCTTATCCTTAAAATATTTTCAAAGCAAACCACAAAAATAACCTGTTTTCATTAGTATATTTCTGCACAAAATAAACTCTTTTAAAGCTATTATGTCTCACAAATTGCTGGCATTGCCCTTAATTGAATAGCAGAACAAATTCTTTATCTATCCAATTCTCTCTCTGTACAACTGAGGCATAGGCAACGTTATCCCAGAATTCCAGATTTGTACATAATTTCTTATTTAAAATTGATTTGAAGGTTTGATTTGTCTGAGCTCAGAAATGTATTTATTTTAAAAATCACAACACTGTTTTGGATTTTTGGTGTTGCAATACTTCTGCGTACTCACTGTACCCCAAGAGTGTAACTGAGAAGTATCAAGCTGAACGTAGGGGTACACTGAATCATGCAATAAATGCCTGGGACATCTCAGATTTTCCACAGCAGGAATCTCATGTGAACAAATGTCACCCTGCATCAGACCCAGCTATAAACGGCATATAGTAGCTTCTATGTTCTTGATCTTATAGTGAGAATGAATATTGGTAATAATGATCATTCTCTTATAAATGTCAAGGACACCCAAACTTGTATATTGCCCAGGGCTCTTCTTTGTGCTTCTAGTATTATATGCTCTATTGATCCTCTTGTTTGCAGTAATTGTTGAGCTTGAATCAGCCCATTTGGCCTGTTGTACAAAACAGTTGTTTAAGACATTTGCCCTGCACTTACCCTAACCAAAATGAATGAAAATAAAATGTCTCAATGGGAAACATTAGCACTCACCTCTGTTTACGATATTTCACACCAATAACAACACTTGCACCGTCTTTATTTTACTCTGTGATTTAGCACTTGGCTATATAGTAAGTAGGGCTCTACGGGGTCAGTTTCTGGAGACATGTCTGAGTGCTGCAAAAAATGGCAGTGGAGAGTCAGTACGTTTTTTTCTCTTAGTGGCTATATTACCAGTGGCGTACCCTGGTGCTCTCCACGGAATGAGCCAGATTCTCTGCTGCATCCCAGGTTCACTCAGTGCAGCAAAAGTGGAGCCATAGCAATCCAGCTGCAGCTTTCTGCTTCTCTGCCTGTCTTGGCCCTGCCACAAATGGACTTCCTGTCAGCTGAAAATAGCCAAAGCACAGTAGCATTCCATCCACAACCCTTCCTACCCTGGGCATGTCTCCGATACTGTGGGAATTCTCAGCTGGCCAGATACACCCAGATTACAGCCAATAAAATTATGTTCCAGAGCATAAATGATTATTAAAGATCCACAGAACATTTTGTAACAAGAAAGGTGTTAACTTACCTGGATGTCCCCATCCATGTTCACACTTGGGTTACCCTGTCTTGTCAGTTGGGTAGGGTATTCTTCACTTTGCTAAACTGCTGTGCTGAGGGCTGGTAAGCAGCTGATGTGTCTCAGTCTGGTAATGGTTACATTCTACTAATGGTTGAAATAGACTGAACTAAAGTATTAGACTAAGCCTTGTCAGTAGTTTGCAAAGTGCATTTGAATCCTTCAAGCAGGGCTGGCCCACAACATTTTGGCACCTGAGGAAGGGAGCTCAAATGATGACCCCATGTCCCCTCGCTTGGGCCAAAACTTTGAAAGGTCTCAATTCTGCCTTCTTCCTGTTCTACTCCTCTCATGGCACTCCACCATCTTTGTGCATCTAGAGCAGAGAGAATACATATGCACCAGTAGCAGATACCATTTTCTACACTCTGGGTCCTAGTGGTGCCCCCCCCCCCCCCACAGTCTGGCACCTGAGGCAGCTGCCTCAGTTTGCCTTATGGTAAGGCCAGCCCTGCCTTCAAGATATTAGTACATGTTCTATTAAAAGTTGTTTATTTATTTCATAGATAAATAAATGCAAGTGTCTGCAGAAAAAGATGGAAAACAAAAATGGGATCTTTAATGAGCAATATATCTGGACTAAAATTTGGGAAGAGGTAGTGAAGTGAAAAAAGGTTAACATTTAAGCTGCTAGCAATCACAGAACCACAACTTTTCGGCGAATCGCAGCTAATGGGAGCGGACAGGCTGTGTGATTATGGACGCATTAAGTAAACAAAGTGGGGTGGGCCTGCCAGTGGCTTACCCTGCTGGTCCAATGACCCAAGTTTGAAAAACACTACTCTAGAAGGTTGAGAATTTGGGACCCAATTCAGTAAAGAATTTAAGTATTAGGCTAACTTTAAGTAGACTTTTAAATGTATCCTTATTTGGGAAACCACTAAAGGACATGCTTCCAGTAAGACTTAAACACAAACATTAGTGCTTTGCTGAATAGGGATGGATTTAAAGCAGGTGCTTTGCTGATTCAGGGACTGGGTGAAGTATTATGAGGACACAACCACTGAATATGGAACACATCAAGACTGCTTTTGCATTGCTAATTCCCTTAAGGACTACTCAGAGAAAAATTAGGCCTCATGTCTTCTGTCAGAAAGATATTCTTTAAAAACTGTTTTCCACATGCTGCATGTAAATGTTAGTTTATATTTGCAGTTCAGTTCAAATGTACAATATCACAACATACTTCCCCCTCAAAAAAAAAAAAGTATTATAGAGCTATTCAGTGAATGGCTATTGATTTAAGTGGTCTTTGTTCTATAAAGATGAGGACAGAAAAATAAACTACAGTTACTTTCTCTATGAAATGAACATGAAGATGTAATTCACCAATATAAATTATTCTTTTAATAGTCTTTAAGCATCTAGTCCCTCTGGGTATGTCTACACTACCCCCCTAGTTCGAAGTAGGAGGGTAATGTATGCATACCGAACTTGCTAATGAAGCCCGGGATTTGAATTTCCCGGGCTTCATTAGCATAAAGCCGGCGCCGCCATTTTTAAAAGCCGGCTAGTGCGAACCCCGTGCCGCGCGGCTACACGCGGCACGGACTAGATAGTTCAGATTAGGCTTCTAATCCGAACTATCTAGTCCGTGTCGCGTGTAGCCGCGCGGCACGGGGTTCGCACTAGCCGGCTTTTAAAAATGGCGGCGCCGGCTTTATGCTAATGAAGCCCGGGAAATTCAAATCCCGGGCTTCATTAGCAAGTTCAGTATGCATACATTACCCTCCTACTTCGAACTAGGGGGGTAGTGTAGACATACCCTCTGTTATTCAACTCACAGGTTTTGAAGCATATTGCACAGTCATATAACACCCGTTTTGGGGTGAACATCCTGTTCCCTCTACCCAGCCTAGTGGCTGGTGTTTGGGCTGGAGATTTCCATAGGAGGAGGTGGAAGGAGATTGCTGCTTCACAGGTATTCTTACTGTCTCAGAGCTGGAGTACCATCAATACTAGAGGCTAAGCTGCTGCAATGAGCTGCCTGTCTACAGGCAGCAGTGCTTGGGGCTAGTAGATCCACCAAACCTTCAGGTTCATAAAAGCTTTGATGCAAGGAACATGCAGGCATCATGCATAGTTAAGGAGATTTTTACATATGCCACACATCATCCTGGTAGCCTGCACCATATTAACCTTGAACTTTCTCCAGTGTGAGAAGGAGCCTTGCAGAACCTGGCCCCATGGCACTCAGGAGCTGTACAGTTCCTGTATGAGCTGCTCAAATCCTTCTCACACTACACCAGTCCTGCCGCAGACAGGACCCTGCTATACCAGGACGAAGAGACAGGATTCGGGACTATAAGAATGGATAAAGAGGACATGTCCACATTGTAGTATTCCCAGTTCGTTCCTTAGAGCCAAGCCAAATCTGAAACCCTGTACCCAGTTTATGCCCCCCCCCCATCTTCTAAACTTTGGATTTCAGCTCAAACTATTGTTCAAATTGTATTTATTTACTTGTATTTTTAAAACCATACCCACATGACCCATGGTTTCAAATGTTTGGGGTTGGCAATACTGGAACTATAGCTTTTGTGGACTCTCTAGCTACACCTCCACCACTGCCCCAGACTACTCACAAGCCTCTGTCCTAGTGCTTTGCAGACAGGCCCAAGAGAACACTGGTCTGTGGTTGTGAATTCCTTCAGTGCAGGATGTGTTCACCCCGCTCACCCGTCCACAGTACTAACACAGCATTTCGTCTGGCTTCCAGGCCTTGTGGACCCACAGGAGAGAGGCCAGGGTTTTGCCTTTTGACAATATGTTCTTATTAGTGCTGTAGGGATTGCAGCAAAACTTGCCCTACCTACTCAGTTCGGCATTTACCCATTGACTGAGTTTTAACTGAGAAAAGTGCTTAAGGTTGTGACCTATTGATAATAGCTTAATACATTGCCAATGGCAGCAGCATATTCCACCCCTGTCACCTCTTTATCTCTTAACTGAGATGGCAGAGCTCTGCTCTGAGCCCCATCAATGCCACAGAATAGATATGCCTCTCTCCTCCGTTGCCTTGAGCCCCGTCTTCAGCTTTGTATACACAACCACCAGGGCCTGGCCCAATCAATTGGCAGCCCTGGGCAACCACCAGGCAAAATATGTCAAGTAAAAAACAAAAACGGGGAAAATTTGTCGAGCAAAAAAAAAAAAAATGTCGCGGCCCCTTTAATTGCTGCATATCCCGAGCAGGCTTCTGTTGGGCTCTGTTGGCGGCTCCTTGAAAATGGCAGCCCCAGGCAACTGCCCAGCTCGCCCGCCTCAAGACTGATTCTGCCTATCACTACTGTTGGAAAAACTTTTGTCAGTCAAGGGCGTGAAAAAACATATGTATGGGCAACATAAGTTTCACGGATGAAAGCACCAGTCTCAGAACTGTCTCAGTGGGAGAGTGTCTCCTGCTGATATAGCTACCAGAACTCATTTGAGTGGTTTAATTATGCCAGCAGAAGAGCTTCCCGTCACTGGCATAGAGTGCTAAACAGGAGACTTCACTGTGATTTTACCGCAGTGGTATAGCTGTGCCACTGTAAGGTCTGTAGTGTATACAGAAGCTTAGTGTATTTCGTAGGGAATATTTTAAAGTTGTCCCTATGTGTGAACTGGGTCATCCTTGGCATAATGGTAATATGTGAATAGTACTGCCAAATGAAAAAAGGACCAGATTCACAGTGACGGAGGCAAATGTTGAGCATACAACAAGCTAACCGTGGTATGTAATGAGATAAGGAGAAGAGCACAGGTCAGGAGTACACCCTGATTCATATCTTTTTCTTTCTGTAATCACCCATCCGAGGGCCACAAAACGCTCTTGGTTCTTCATGTCCTTGTTGAAAACTTCTCCTTCTATGGCATTTTGTGTTAAATATACAGTTATTAGCTTGTTTTTATAGAGCTGAAGAGAGATCAGGAGACTGTCTGAATACATCCTGATTGAATGAATGAATGAATAAATGTAGTCACCAAACAATGGCCTGTATTAAATATGTCCCGTTCCGAATGTGGTGGTGGTTAGATCACCAAAAAAGCATCACTCGCAACTGGAGCGGTTTCTGATACTTCTTAGTGGCAGTTTAGGTGCAGGTCAAGAACTGAATGTACATGGAGAATGAGTCCCTCCCATTCAAAGGGGAGGCGTGCTGGTAAGGCAGTGTAGGAAGTCTACATTGCCACTGTCTTGGCTGTACTTGTTCAGTGAATGGATTCTGTTAAGCTGTATTATATTATGGTTACGTGGTTGCTTTTGTAACACAATATATACACATTTCTGCTCAGCCTTCCTGCTAACTACAGGCTTTGGCATGGCTTAGCATTGAGTTCGCTGGCTGGTGTTCACCACCTCCAGTTGTTTCAGAATGATCAGATGGGTTGCCGCTGAAGGTCTCAATGAATGTGATCCCTGTTTTAAGGGAATCAGTTGTTCTAAACTTTTCATCTATGTACAGTGAGTCTGGGTACAGTATGGCTGAGAACCTTCCCTACATGTCTTACAATGAGCAATGTTATGATTTTTTAGACTTGTATAAAATGTTACAATCCATAGTCTCTCTGGTCATGCACAAAAACTCAGGACAGCAATTAAACCAGAAGGCCACGTTTTCCCTAAGTTAGACTCACGAATCCATATTTAAACATCTAGGCTACGTCTACACAGGCATGATTTTCCGGAAATGCTTTTAACGGAAAAGTTTTCCGTTAAAAGCATTTTGGAAAGGGTGTCTAGATTGGCAGGACGCTTTTCCGCAAAAGCACTTTTTGCGGAAAAGCGGCTGTGGCCAATCAAGATGCGCTTTTCCGCAAAAAAGCCCCGATTACCATTTTCGCGATCGGGGCTTTTTTGCGGAAAAGAAATCTCTGCTGTCTACACTGGCCCTTTTGCGCAAAAGTCTTTCGGAAAAAGACTTTTGACCGAATGGGAGCAGCATAGTATTTCCGCAAAAACACTGACAATCTTACATGAGATCGTCAGTGCTTTTGCGGAAATTCAAGCAGCCACTGAAGAGAGCTGGGAAGTTTTTCCGCAAAAGCAGATGATTTTGCGGAAAAACTTGCCAGTCTAGACACAGCGCTAAAGAAATGGTCTGATGTTTGAAGAAAGCCGAACACTTTGACTCTCAAAATAAAGCCAGTGGTAGCCGCAGGCATTCAATGCCTTTGAAAATTAGGTTGCTTGTTTAGGTGTCTAAATAAGGAGCTAGGGACCTGAAATTAGGCATCCCTTTTTAAAAAATCTTGACCAAAATATACAAATTTGCATAATTTCTGTAAAAAATCTCCAGCCCTGCTACAAAACTTACTTTCCCAAATCCTGGCCTGTGTTACACACATGCACACCACCCCTCAGAGCACCCTAATGGTTCAGAGATGCTTTGCCATGGGATCTGGAAGTCATCCATTTGTGGGTGGCTGAGATGGGAATGTGAGATGCAATATCAAGGAACCCTTAGTGAGAAAAACCTGGCTGCAGTCTGTTCTCATTAAACCTGTTATCTCCAGCAACTCTAATGGTCAGTCTCATACTAAATAACGAAAACATACAAAAACATTGTGCCTTCTTTTGTGATTGGGTAAGTGTGTCTTGCGATGCTGCTAATTAGGGATGAAAAATCAGCAGGCCGCAGGTGGGGGACTCTCAGCATGGGTTAACTGGTTACCTGTTCACCTCCCTACTGTTAATTATACTATTTCATCACTAACACATTGCACAATATCTGCCTTTTTGTGGTCTAAAAGAAGCCCCATGTCACCAGAATATATCCTACATGGTTAAAAGTATGCTACCTTTTACAAGTCCTTTTAAGCTAGCTCTGTGGATTCAGGCACACAGATACAAAGGAGGAAAACATCTGAGTGGACTGGGTAAAAGCGCTCCTCTTATAACATTCTACAAACGTCTTTTGCTTTTTTTTTTTTAAATCTAATGAATTTGAAATTAGCATGGAAATGGCCTGAATATTGTTTTTAGGCACAAAGCTACATCTATATTCCCGAATCCAAGTGCAACAGGAAAAATACCATTACCACCGGACAAAATATAAAAAAGGGGATTCAATTTTAAAAATGCTTGTGGCAATGAAAAAATATAACTTCAAATGTGAACCAATTCATTGAGGCCTTAACATTCATTTATCGCAAGCGGAGGGGGCAGCAGAACCTAACGCCAGAGCCAATTGGCAGGTGTCTGGCAGGGAAAGGTCAAGTGATGGCCGTGTGTGTGTGCGCTACTCCTAGACTTTGTTAAAATGATGGTATTAAACAGAAGTTACATCTGAGGTCAAGTGACCGCAATAACAGGGGACACGGCAAGCCCTCAAATCATTCCCAGTGATGAAAATGACATGGGACTGACATAATATGTGAGGTGAGATGAAACTGAAATCCTCAGCACCTGAACATTTCACCTACTGATGGGTAACCTGACCCTAACCAATCTTATAATCATATCCATGTCAAGGGGGAAGCTGCATTTCCAGAAGCAGAAGGTAAAGTCACGGGTTTTTTTAATTATTTATTTATTTGGCTCTGGTTCCGCTTCTGGAATGATGTTGTTAAAAGTTTCAGTACTCTGCTTTAAATCTTTCTGATCAATGTCTTGTTCGAAAAATCAGCTCCCACCTGCATGCACAGTGTTCTTTCACCAGTGTTTTTTTCTTTGATCTAGACAAAGATTCAAGACCACATGTCCCATTTTTGAACTAAAAGAAACACTGAAGAATAAAGGTGTGGGGTGATTTTGATTTGCTCGCAAGCAATGAGAGATTTTGGCACAAGGAAGAAGGTGGTTTTTTTAAACAATGATTTTATCTGCTAAAAAGAAAAGCAAAATTAAATTGTTCATTAAACTGCTACAAATTATGTCATACTGAATTATTTTTATAGTGGAAAAAATTACCCTTTTTTAAAAAATATCATGCTAGAAGGTCAGAGCCCTTATTTCAGAGACTTTGGAGAGGTATGATCATATACATGAAAGTGGAAAAACAAAGCTACTTACATAAACAAATTCTACTCTGTCTCCCAAAAAATATACCCAAAATATTTTCTGTGCCAATATATTTGCACAATCAAAAACAATAATTGCTGTTAGTGGTCCGATGAATCAGCATGTATTTAAATCAAAGGCAGCTAGGAAAGACTACATTAGTTCTGTTCCCCGGACCTGTCAAAGCTCAGAAGAGATTAAACGTCTGACCCTTTCATCCTTAACATTGCTCCACTAGAGACATTTCTGTCACTATTTCTGCCACTTGGCTTTCTAAGATGCCACAAAGCCTAGGGCGACCTCTGCTACATTTCAGTGTTGTTTATTGATTTCTGACCCAGTGCTTAATAGTTTTCCCAGTCCCCCCGAATGGCTTTTGTAAGCAATAGGGTTTGTACATCTCCACGATCAATACCTTTTATATTTACAATAAAATTGAAACGGCTTCTACTGGGGGTGCAACCCAGCATTTGTCATCGTTCAGCGAGGGAAAACGATGTCATTATCTGAATTAAAACATTTATTTCTGATTAAGAGAGTGTCCTATCTCATTAATTTTTCCCTTTCCAATAGAAAGGGAATAGAATCCTATTGATTTTTGCACTTTTACACATCTCCACTGCTGGGAAGATAATTGAGAAGTTAGCCAGAATAAATGAAGTTTCAAGTCTAGCGGGCCAGCCAATACCTTCCAAATTCAAGGTGTTTTTATGAAGCTGGATTTTAATTTGTTGGCAAGCTGAAGCAGTGGGACTTATTCGACTGAGTAAATTGGATTAAGAGTAGAATCTCCTTGAAGCATGTCTGGGTGAATGCTGAGGGGCTTGCTCCCCCTAGGCAGCAACAGACTTGCCTTAGATTTATGCTAAGACAGCTTCCAAATTGCCCTCCTTCAAAACTCAAACTCACTCCAGGAAGTGTGGATTAGCAGACCCAAAGCCTATTAACTTAAGTTTCTTTCATAGTATACATTGCCCTAAAAAACAACTGAGATCTAATCAGAAGATGAACTAGACCTTCAAATTTTCTGCGTCAATTGATTACACTTTATTAGAATAATGGGATTAAATCCAAGCTTCATTAAAAGGAATTCCCTCTGCATGAATCCCTGCTTCCAAAGACATTTCCATTGTCCATATTAGCAGTTACACTCCAGATACAGGGTACTATTCATTCTAATATTTTTCTCTGTAAGAATTAACAATCATCATACTGTGTACATTCCCGTATGTAAAGAAGACTTTGACATATATTCCACTAGAAAATATATGTACGTCTCTAGAATGAGGCATATAAAGTGCAGTAGTTAAATTTAATCATATACTATACATCTTGATAAGTTAAGAATATCATCGCCAGCTATGGGGAAGATTTTGTTACTAGCATGAGATTAATTACTATATATATCCAGAAAATTCACCCTTCCTAAATGTGATTATATATAACGGGAAAAACTGGAATTCTGCTCTTTTATTGATAGGTAGCAAACCTTTCAATAAATCTAAGCAGGTGAAGTCCTGCAGACTACATGTCTTCTTTTGTGATCTGTGTTCACATTATTAGAAATTAGAGTTTATCAAGAAGTTTGTTTCTTTATTTTCAAAATGTACATGATGCAAAATAAAATTAAAGGGTTGTAATTTTAAATGTTTGAAGTTTGTACCATGCTGTCACAGAGTAACTTTTTTTATTTTCATCTTCAGTCCTCGTTAGTTTTCCAGGAAGAAAATGCAAAATATACAGAGGAAAAAATTTCATCAAAAAAGCATTCTAAATGCCTTATTTATAGCAAATCAACAGCGCTAGATTAAAAATGCTGTGTAAGTGAAGAACTTAATTTCTTGCTGCATTTTAATGCATGGTCCAAAGTACCAAAGTATGCAAAAGGTTGAATACATTCATCACAAATAATTCTGTTTTCTCTCTTTACTCCAATGAGAAATTACAAGATTACCAATGACCTTCCTACCAATGAAGCACTATAATTATGGTCATTTGTTATACAACAGAGATGAATGGATAGAATTTACATAGAATAAAAATATTATTTAACAGCTGTGTTATTGATGTATAAAGTGTAATCCTACTTTATTTAAATGCTGTAAATATATTGGTAATGTATCCTTTTCAAATTAACCTCATGAACCTTATACTGGCAAAACTTCAATTAATATTGCACTAAAATCCATTTTCTCATGTTGTGCATGTTATGTGAGTAAAAAAATTACAACTAAAAATACAACTGCACCTTCTCTAAGGACTAGATTTTTTTTCTTTTTATTCCTTGATTTATTATTTCTGTATTGTAATCATTTAGAAAACAAAATCCCTTACGTTAAAAACATACTGATTATACATATCTGTGAAAACTGGTTTCTTTCCTAATAAAGTACACATCTCTATGTTGCACAAATTAGTGAAATTTACCTTTTGCTTTTCAAGACATTGTATTTTAATAACAAAGAGAAGGAAAAAAGAACACAGTCAAGACACTATTAGCTCTATTCCTTCTGCATAGTATACTGTAAAATAGAGTCTTAGGAAAACACATGATATGTTATATTATTTTAGCTTTTGATTGATTTATAGACCAATACACATACATGTGCGTGAGTGTGCGTGTGTGTATAACACTTTTTGGTTGATCTCTTTTGTATTCTGTCCATTTGCCCCTAGCTGTCATTATTCCATGTTCATCGACGGAAGAGTTATAGTTTGCAAAAACCTATCAGGTAGGCTGGACACCAGATAATTGAGGTGATGATCAGCACTAGCAAAAGACAATTGATAGTGATAGTGTCAGAGGCTGTGCCTAACAAGATCTGTACCCTCTATCTCCTGTAGCCTTTCTCTGGAATGGACAGAATATGGAATAACATGGACATGTCTGATGTGCATCAATAGATAGGATGGCAGTGCATAATACTTCTTAGAACTGCAATATGATGGTTGTATCTTTTGACATTGCAGCAGGTTATTAAATAGAAATGTGAACTATTAAGAGAGGATCTTGACCCTCGATACATTTTTATCAAAGTCAAAAAACATTTGACACCGTCAAATAGTTCCATGCTGTGAAGAAGAGGAAAAAATCCTCTATTACAGAAATGTAATGTATTATAATTGCTCCATTTTTTTTTAAGAAAAATTGACCCTCAGGCATGGGGACTTCAATGCAAATAACTGTCATCCAAAAATGTAAACCTTTACTAAAGTGAAATATACAGAAATGTTTACTTTTCTGTAAACTTTTCTCATTATCTTTTGAATAGAATTGAAAAATTACAGATAATAGTATAAATCAGTGATGGACTCAAACCAAATCCTCACTTCCATATACTTGCAAACTTTGGGGCTGTTTGAAATCCATCACTGGACCTCCACTCACATTTTGAAAATGTCTGCTCTCTAGGTAAGGACACACACAGACTTCAGAGCATCATTGATCTGGGTGTGAATCCAAATTTTGTGGCATGAACTGAAGATAACAGCACAGGTATTGAAAAATTATTTCGCTGAAATTATAATGCCATTCCCTTTATCGCACTCCATCAAAGCCAGTGTATTCCCCTTTTTCATTTTGTGGTGGTGTTTATTTTACTGGGTGCTATATAAGTCTAATATTTCTTCCTGCCTTTTTTTAAAAGTACTGTCTTTAGTTCAAGCAAAAAGTTGCAGTCCCTCATTAGCTTCTCTGACCTTGCCTCCTGCAGAGTTTTTTAACAGTTTTACAAACCAGATGAAATCAACAACTTGCTTACACAACCCATTCAGATGGATCCCAATGACACACTATTGTCTGGCTATATCTCTTCAGTTATAATGGAAGAGTTGGTGTAGACAACTTGCAGTAGGATTTATCCCCCTGAGTGCATCATAATGTATGCAAGAAAGACTTAGCTTTGCATGGCTATTAAACACCCTATAATCTATATAAAAACACGCAACATTGAGACCTAATAGTAATAAAATATTATGGGTATTGCCCTCAATCATGGCTGAATGAGCATGTCCCCTGATTGGATAGTTGGCAAGCCACATACTGTAGCATACTCATGAATAGTCATGCTTGCTCATTACAATGAACAATAGGTTGCTTAACTATATAACTCTGTATTTTCCCAAATGACTTTCCATTGATTTCAAAACCTTTTCCCTTCTCTGCAAGCTATTGCTCCCTAATATTTCTGCATTCTTCTTCTCATCAGTACACTTTCAAAGCCAGTTACATGCTAGCTGAATGATATTAAGCCTTTCCTCTTTTTACTTTTCCCCAGGCCAATTACCTTTGGAAGAGACTGATACACATTATGGGAAAAGAGAGATATTACCTAATTCATGGCTTTTTGGTGAGGCTTTCAAATATAGTGGGCTCCAGTTGGATTGTCATAGATTCATTTGGCATGATAGGTTTACTACAGTATCTGCAAACAAGCCTAAGTTTTAAAAAAGTCAGGTGGTTTAACCTATAGCAAGTTAAGGGAGCTGTAGGAAGGGTCTGGGGAAATGAAGCATATATATTTTTACTGTGGTGACATTGAGAAGCATCGTTCAGTGGATCAGAAAGAGGTCGGAATTCATTCATGAATCTTAGGATGAGTCAGCAAAATCGGCAACACCTGGAACACTGGGCCTTCCTCTCTCAACTTCCAAGAGCTGAGGATTGATAATTTACCATGGCTTATTGATTGATTTACAACAAAGAGAAAGAGAGAGAGAGAGAGAGAGAGAGATTGTCATTGGAGTTACACTGAGTTATGGAGGCATTTCTTCAGTGCCATAGGCCACACCCATATGTACTATAACTCAATTGCAGAATGGCGATAATATTATCTATGAAATTTATATGCTTGGTCATAAATTAATTTTTTTGGTTGGACCAGTGACAGCAGCAGCAGGATTTCCCATTCCCAAGTAGCATATGTAGCTGTGACTTCCATAAAAGATGTGGGAATACTATCCATCAAGCCTGATGACAAATGTGGTTGGTAGTCCTTGCTGCCACAGGCTCAAGCACCCAATTGTGTTAAAGGGGAAAAAATTGCTAAAAAATAACAGCCATCCTGAAACAGCAATTTCTGATTGCTGTTCCCAGCCTTATGCCACACTCTGTTTCTTAAACTGTGTTTCGTGGCACACCGATGTGCTGTGAGGCTGTCGGAGGTGTGCTGCGGAGAACAACTGATTTCAAAATGGCTGCCCTTAAAGGGCAGGCACCTTTTTGTTTTTTGCTCAATAACTTCCCCCAACCCTTTTTTCCTTCAATAACTCCTCCCCCCCCCGACCCTTTTTCATCTCCCCTGACCTTTTTTTTTTTTTTTTTTGCTCATCAAAAAATCCTTGGTGTTCCTCATAAAAGTTGTTTGGTGTTCCTTGGTCTTAAAAAGTTTAAGAAACACTGGCTTAGGCCTTAAATACGGAGGTTTCTCTGTACATTGTATGTGGAGAGGAAATAGAAAGAGATCCTGCTATCAGAAACATTAGGGATGAAATTACAAACAGGCCAGACTATAATCCCTCATCCAAACATCTCCAGACTTTGAGGAAGGTTCATTTGTTTCATTCCTTCATCTTCTTTCAGCTTAAACTTCTGCTTTTCCTTCCAGCTCTTGAAGTGGGCCTGAACCAAAGCTCCGTACTCAAAACATCCCCTTGAGCTGTGGGAAAGTTTGGCTCCATGGCCAGATTTTGTAGCTCCTGCTTGTTTCTCTCCCCTGCCCTACTAGCCATTCTCTGCATCTCCTCTTTGTACTTTTGCTTTCTCTCCTTTCTTTTATCCCCATTTCCCTCATGCAGCCTAGCACTCACCTCTGTTGTCACTCGAACACCTACTTACACATCTTTCACATGTAAATGCTGCCTTATGCTTTGTTGTAGTAACAGGAACCCAGGTTTATTACCTTGTAAGTCTCTGACAGGGTGAAATCTATTAATCGAAAAGGGTTTTCCATCCGTTCCAAGTGAACGGAGATGCAACTATATGGAATATGGCTATGGTGCCTGAAAATCTATACAGACAGCAGCCTGGGAGAAGAGGTACCTTTGCATCCTTTGTGATCGTATTTACAGATTCCGAGGAAAATCTGGGCACCTAAGAAAATGGGTGGAAATGAATGATGTTGCTCAATGTTTTATTGGGATCTTCCAAGCTTAGAGTGGAGAACTCCTGCAAGGAGCCCTGAGTCAGCCTGAAAGAAGAGAGAAACTTTTTGAAAATAAATGCAGAGGAGAAATGAAGGCACACAGCTATCAACTGAGCAAACACACAGGTGAATGGTAAACCCTTGCCTGGGTAGTAGCCAGATAACAGCAATTAAACCAAAACGAGTTCTGGGAGCATCTGATAATGTTGGCCAAAGATCTCTGGCCACTATGGGAAACTAATCCTATCTCGTGCTATAAGTAAATCCCCCTCCTAAAAGTATTCCTTGGCTTCAGATCTGCATTTTAACTGTCTGGTGACTCAAACATAAACTACTCTGGGGCTTGGAGAGCTGATTATTTTGAGCACTTCATTCACATCCAGTTCTCCATGGCCAGCTACTGCATGTTGGGTGAATTCTTGCTAGTTTAGCTGGCTTGGCTCAAAGACAGATTTCTGCCCTTGCACGGCTAACTTCTTTGTGAAGGGGCTGTGGGGCTTCTTTAGACTAAACAGAGGCCTCAACAGTGTAAGTCTTCATGGAGTGAGTCTTTTTTTTCGAGCTTATGGGGTCATCTAGGAGGTATAAGCCTAAGTGCTGACTCTGTGGCAGCTCCGGGGCTGGAGCATCTATGGAAAAAATAATGGATGCACAGCACAGTTCACCCCTCCAACCCAGCAGCTCCTGCTGCAATCCACTGTTCAGTGGCATACAGGAGGCAGGTAAGGAGAGAAAGGAGTAGAGGTAGGTGCGCTTGGGGAAGGGTGGAATGAGGGTAGAAAGGGGGCAGGGAGATGTGAGGGCAGGAAAAGATGGAGATTTGGGGGAAGTGTGGAGTGGGGGGCAGGACCTGGGATACAGTGGGGGAGTCAAGCCCCCCCTGGGAAATGACAAAGTTGGTGCCTCTGGTTACAAAAACCCATAGAAAAAAGAAAATGTATTCGCTCCTTTACTTGACCAAAGTATGAAATTGTTTGTGATTCAAAACCCAGCATAAATGTGAAGAAGTCTGACTGAAGGATAGAAGCTGTAATTTATTCATTGTGCTAGGATCATAGATCGCAATTAAAGTCCCAATAGGTCATGCAGTCCATCCACCTGGAAGGGAAGAATGTAAGCTCCCAAGAGAGGATAGAACAGAAGCTACGTGGCAGAGATAGTCATATATTTTCAGTCACTGATGGGTAAATATTGTAATGAATAAAGGCAATGTGATTCCTATGATCTTTTTATTCAACAAGGACAATATCATGTTATGTATTGTTTGTACATCCCAGTATCCACTGAAAGTGCCCGTTCAGTGGTCAATATTAGCTGTTCCATTTTCTCTAGTTTAAAAGTTTCAGACACCCAGTCAGAAAATAGAAAAACGCCCATGTAACATGACCATCATCTGAAGCCTAATCATCATTGCTCTTCTTTTGTACCATTGTTAGCAATGTCCTCCTGCTCCCAGATAGACCCTACAGGCCCAATTCCTCACTGGCTTGTGGAGTCATTCATATCTGAGCAGGATTTTACACCCACTTTGCACAGGTGTAAAAGACTCCTAGGGTATGTCTACACTGCAGAGTTTTTCTGGAAAAATGGCCGTTTTTCCAGAAAAACTACACTTATGTCCACACTGAACTTGTGATCTTTCGACAGAAAGTCAAAAGAACGGAGGGTTTTTTCCGACAGCGGTAAACCTCTTTCTATAAGGAAGAAGCCTTTTTCCAAAAAAGCCCTTTCGGAAAAAAGGCATGTGTGGACAGGGAAGAGGTTTTTTTTTTTTTTTCGAAAGAAGAGGCCTCCAGGAAAAAGCACAGGTGCCCTGGTGGCCACTCCATCTATGATAATCACAACTTAAATGCGAGATAGCGTTCAATCAATGTGGGTGCTATCTTTTGAAAAAGCAGATCACTTTTTCAATGCACTTTGGCAGTGTGGACACTCTCTTTTGAAAGAAGTTTTTCTGGAAGATCTCTTCTGGAAAAGCTTCTTCCGAAAGAAGCCTAGCCATAGCCCCAGAGGGACAAGCCATGAGGAACCAGACCTTTGATTATTACACCAATAGACAAGACAGGTAAAATAACACAGGGTATGTCTACACTACAGCACTAATTCGAACTAACGTAGTTCGAATTAGTTAATTCGAACTAAGCTAATTCGAATTAGCGCATCTAGACTTAAAAACTAATTCGAATTAGCGTTTTGCAAATTCGAACTAGCGTGTCCACATTGAGTGGACCCTGAACCGGGGTTAAGGATGGCCGGAAGCAGTGCCGGCAGGGCATCAGATGAGGACTTAGAGCATGGAGCTGCTGTCTCAGGCTAGCCGAGGGCTGTGCTTAAAGGGACCCGACCTCCACCTCGGACAGACAGTTCTCAGGGGTTCCCTACTCGCTTGTCTAACTCGATGAGGGACAGCAAAGCAGTCCTGGCTTGAAGTGCCCTGAATGCTCACACTCGGCACATCACAGCACTCGGCCATCAGCCTGGCTGCACTCGCCGCAGGCTGCCATCTGGGGAGAGGGGTCAATCGGGGGGCTGCAGGAGAGCTTCCACCCCAAGGAGCCTGCAGAGCCACCCCAGTCCTCCCCATCGGGGGCTCATACCCCATTCCTCCCTCACCTCCTTCCACTTACCCCTCCCTAGCCCCCCTTCCTGATGTACAAAATAAAGGACACGTGTGTTCAAAAATAGAAACTCTCTTTATTGAACAAAACTCGGGGAGACTGGGAAAAGGAGGTGGGAGAGGGGAAGAGAGAGGGTGGGAGAGGGGAGGGCAACTAAAATGATCAGGGGTTTGGAACAGGTCCCATATGAAGAGAGGCTAGAGAGACTGGGACTTCTCAGCTTAGAAAAGAGGAGACTGAGGGGGGATATGACAGAGGTCTATAAAAGCATGAGTGGTGTGGAGAGGGTGCATAAAGAAAAGTTCTTCATTAGTTCCCATAATAGAAGGACTAGAGGACACCAAATGAAATGAATGGGTAGCAGGCTTCAAACTAATAACAGAAAGTTCTTCTTCACAAAGCAAATAGTCAGCCTGTGGCACTCCTTGCTGCAGGAGGCTATGAAGGCTAGAACTATAACCAAGTTTAAAGAGAAGTGAGATAAAGTCATGGAGGTTGGGTCCATGGAGTGCTATTAGCCAGGGGGTAGAAATGGTGTCCCTGGTCTCTGTTTGTGGAAGGCTGGAGATGGATGGCACGAGACAAATGGCTTGGCTGATGGCCGAGACTCGGCTGATGGCTGAGTGCTGTGATGTGCCCATTCAGGGCATTCGGTCCATTCCCTCCAGGGTACCTAGTGTTAGCCGCTGTCGGCAGACAGGCTACTGGGCTAGATGGACCTTTGGTCTGACCCAGGACGGCCATTGTAAGCTCAGGGCTCAGGGTCGGGGGTCTCACTGGACCACCTTGATTTTCATGCACACCTGCTCCTGGGTGGCCAGGCTGGCAGCTATCCTGCCCTAGACGGCCACTTTCCTGTACCTAGTGTGGAGGTCGTGGATGAGGTCCACGATGTCTGCACTAGACCAGGCGGGCGCCTGCCTCTTGCGGACCTGGGCAGGCTCCCGGGAGCCACCAGCCTGGTCCCGGGAAGAGTCGGAGGGCTGGGTGGCTGGCTCGAGCCGTGCCAGGTGCAAGGTCTGCTGGCTGGGTGCTGGCAGGCTTGCACCTGGCACGGGCACCATAGCCATTCCGTGCCCCTGTAAAGGCTCCGGGGCCAGGAGTGGGGCAGAAGAGTTTCCCTGGTGGTGCCCAGAGTGGCCAGCAGGGAAAGCTGGGGAGGGCTAGCCTCCCACTAGTTCGAATTAAGTGGCTACACAGCCCTTAATTCAAACTACTTAATTCGAACTAGGCATTAGTCCTCGTGGAATGAGGTTTACCTAGGTCGAATTAAGCGCTCCGCTAGTTCGAATTAAGTTCGAACTAGCGGTTTGTTAGTATACTGTCTATCAAAGTTAATTCAAACTAACGTCTGTTAGTTCGAATTAACTTTGTAGTGTAGACATACCCACATAGATCAGAAAGGGTAACATAGCACATATATGGCAGCTAAATCAGCGTTAATTCGTGTAAGGGACACAGAGCCTACAAAATGTTCCCTCTATTTTTTTCCCCATCCATGTGTGAAATAATTTTTGTTATGGGCACTGATGCATTTGTTGATGTGCACCACCAATAGAAACACATGCTGCCATCTGTGGGAAGCTGTGGGAACTTTGCTAATCAGCTGGGTGGCACCTGACTCTCTCCTGGGCAGCCGCCCAAGAGCTCAGCTTCAAGGGAACACTACCTATATGTCGTTTTTGCTTGTCTGTTCCCCCAGAACTCCAGTGAATAGTGTTGATGCCTGTGCATACATATTAGCAATCAGGGACTCTTCCAAGGTTTGGAGAAGAAATAGCCAGAAATTTTGAACCTTATCTGATCTATACAACTATCATGGGTCTGTAAAGCAGAGCTGGAAAATCTTATGAAAACCGGCACCCTTGGACAATTTCACATCTTTTGCTGCCAGTCCCAGCAGCAGCCAATGTGCACAAAGTTCAAAAATAATTTAGCCATGGATGGATTGCTGGAGCTGGACAGCTTTTTTGAAAGATGCTGAGTGGACAACCCTGGAGACTAATGCTCCCTCTGTATGCACAGAAAAAGCCAGCAGAGACATCAGCCGTGCATATTTCCCAGACTGTGCTATGGAGACAATGGATTAATCTTGGTTACTGTCCAGTCAACAAGTCTCCCATTTCAAGTCAGGACTGGCACTGGCTCTGATTTGCTGGTCAGTCTGTGGAGGCTGCTGGTTCAGTTATCTGTTAGCTGGTGGCCCTGCTCTCTGCTGAGTTCCTTGCCTCTCTTCATTCCCTTCCTGGTTTACATCAGTCTCTTCCTTGGCCATTAACAAAGTCTTGTCCTCTTCCTTGGCTCCCCAAAGACCCTGACAGATTTTGTGGGTTCAGCAGGTTAAAGGAGCAGAACAACTGCTTCTCTGGTGGAAGGACGAGCAAGAAATTCTGTCTGGCCCTTTGCGAAAATGGGTCAGGTCCTGTCGTCCTTACTCGGGCAAGTCCCATCCATATGTTTAAATTGTACTCAGGTATGAAACCAAGTGTTTTTAAAGGACAGAGACAGAGACCTACATGCGTAAAGAGGCATTTCTATTTAGATTTGAAGTGAATTTCTACAGCTTAAATGTGTTGGGGAGGGTTGGGTTTTTTTTGGCCAGTTTTTAACTCAAGAATCTGGTGCTGGTTCATTTGGGGATAGTGGCCACATATTGCAAAGCCAGCAGTAGGGTGCCCCGGTGTTGTGGCTGAGAGCCCCACAAACTCTACATATAGACTACAGGACTGTCTGCCTTTCCTAACCCCATTCAAACTATCCCTCCCCAGAGCACACCTGGAGAAACTGCACAAGGGAGAGAAGGAGCTTTGCCATTGCTGGATCAGAGACACATGCATACGATGATCCTAGGCTGTATCCAGGGCTGGCCCTACCATGAGGCAAACTGAGGCAGCCACCTCAGGTGCCAGACTGGGGGGGGGGGGACGGGCACCACTAGGACCCAGAGTGTAGAAAATTGTGTCTGCTGCTGGTGCATATGTAGGTAGCAGAGCAGTACCATGAGAGGAGAAGAACAGGAAAAAGGCAGAATTGAGACCTTTCAAACTTTTGGCCCAAGCGAGGGGGCATGAGGGTGTCATTTGAGCTCCCCGCCTCAGGTGCCAAAATGTTGTGGGCCAGCCCTGGTTGTGTCCTAGAACACCCCGAACCGACATTTCTATGGGTCCTCTCCAGACACCCACTCCCACCCTCAGTCTTTTGCACCTATAAGCACTGACTGGTCAGAAGCTTGACTGAAATATATAGATTTATGTGAGTACACATAAGGACCAATTAATCTTGGGTAAACGCTTATTGCAGCAAGATTTAAAATAAATGTTTTAAAAGTACTTCCTTCCCCAAACACAGCTCTTTCTTCTGTGCTGTCCCAAATTACAAATGGATTTCACTGTTCAAATTTGGTGGAAACAAATTCATTCTCTAGCTGAGACTTCTACTTGCCAACTTTCAACCCCAGATGAATTTTTATAGCCACGATCTAAACCCCTGAAAAATAGCAGTGTACAGTATAATGGAAATGCTGACACAACCTACATTACAGCTGCACGAATTCTGCCACTATAGTTTATGGAGAGCACATTTTGGTTTGTCAGGTTTTTAAACATAGGCTGTTATAAATTTGAAAGAGGACTGACTTGCTAAGGCTTTAAGATGGCAGAGATTAGCAAAAATGGGCCTGACCTAAAATCTCAAATTTCAACCACCTTCTTGAACTTTGGAAAACTTGGAACCCTCATCTGAACATCACAGCTGGTTCTTATCTTGACACAGTGTTGCTACTATCAGCAGTTATTTGTATTACAGTGCTGCTTAGAGGCAATGATACTGTGCTAGGCATTGTACAAACACATAGTCAGAGACAGTCCCTATCTTGAAGAACTTGCAACCTAAGCAGACAGAACAGACAACAGGACTGCCAGCAGGTAGATGGAGAAGGCCAAAAGGAGCAGTTGCACCAGGGCCCAGTGATTTAAAACACTCTGGGGCTCCCGGTCCTTTTACATCACCATTGAAGCCCCATGCACCATGGTGCAGATGGCGCTGAGGACTGGTGTGGGGAGGCACAGTGTGGTCCAGGCAGTATGGAAAGCTGGCTGCTTGAGGCCCTGCCCTTTTTGGGGAGGATCCAAGCCATCCTCCTCTACATTGCCTAGGGCCCAGTGACATTTGTCACCAGCCCTGAGGACAGACAAAGGGTGGGAGGGAAAACAGAAGCACAGAATGAAGTAACTTGCCCAAAATCATGCTGCGAATCTGTGGCAAAGCTAGGATTAGAATCAAGGTCCTTTGGAATGGAATTTCTGAGGTACAAGTTACAATGCGCCAGTTATTCTTATTGCAATGTCTAAGGCAGATGAATATTTACCCACACAAATGATACTAAAATGATGGTCTTCACTGTGACATACAAGACTCAGAATAACCAAGTTGAGGGTTGTATTATATCCTTTATAAATGCACTGTGGAGAAAAGCATATGGAATGGATTTAAAAGAATCAGCCTGCATCTGAAACGCTATGACATTTGGCTATTTTTATTCTGTACTCCTAAAAATGAGATTAGAAATGCAACTACAAACTAAATGTAGCCACTGAATTTTACTGATAAATGCAGCAGTCTCTAATCATTACAATTAACAAGGTGGCATCTTTTAAAAATATGGGGTTACATATTCATAAATTAACTTAGACTAAAGCAAAGGTGGAAAGTCTACTTAAATCTGCATTAACTTTTTATTGGCTTTTCCACTTGTCATAAACAGTTTGTAACCATACATATATCATCATACCAAACATCATGTAAAACCTCTCACTCAATAATCCAATTGATATCGAAGTAATATATTCACTGGCAACAGTTCTCAAATGGGCCATTTTATAACCTAGGCAAAGGTTAATGATCCTTAGTTTCTTATGGGTGATCTTAACAATACTTCTCCAGCTTAACAGTGAATTTCAAGTACCACCACGTTTTATCCTTAATTACAGTGCTAATTCTTTACTAACATTAAAACATTAAAACTAAGTTACTTCAGGAGCCTTACATTTTAGGGCACCCTATGTGAGACACCTTGAAGGGGCCTGATTTTCAGGATGCAGTTGTTCGATACTTTCTGAAGATCAGGTACATTTGAGATGTGTCAAGTTGAAAATTAGAGGCACTCAAAACCATTGGTCATTTTTTGAAGGCTTAGCCAAAATAGCCGAGAGGCCAAAGGGAAAAGTACCCAACTTGCACCAGGAGAGGCTGTGTTGTTATTGTTCATTTTGTTCAAGCATTTGTACAGCCAGTCAAGAGTTAAACAGTAGGTCACTAGAACAGAACTTGTGTCTTTAATCTCTTCAGTGCATCACTTTCCATCAAACTCATATTCGGACTGAGGCAGCAGGACTGACCTAGTGGCATGGTACTGACATAGTCAGCAGGATCTGCATGCCAGCATGGCAGCCCCACCAAGCACTTCTATCATGTCTTAAGAAGCCTGGAAATAAAATGGTGACACAGCTAAATTTAATCTCTCTTATCCCTCTGGAGAACCTCTCTTCTTCAAGCTATTCCCACACAGACAAAAAGATTTTGTCTCACTGAACCTGTTTATTGACCGTAGCTGTCACCCCTGCTCTGACCAATGACCTTATCTGAATATTCAAATCTATCATAGATCACAAGTTCAAATGATTTCTTTACCCTTTGAAAGCCCTGTTTTCATAGTGAGCTGATTACAAATGACAATATTATAAGGGGTGGTATTTGAGATTCTAAAAACAATTTGCACCTTGGATTTACAGGCCTAATATATACAGAAGTGTGGGTGCTGCTGACACTTCCCTTTAGACTTGTTTCTAAACTGCTGAATTGATGCTGCTTGTGGAAAGGGAGCTCTCCATTTCGAGTGATAAAGCATGGCAAGACCGGGCTATATTTGGTGCTAGCAGGTGCAACCCCCTTGATTTCAGTGCACTTTCCTATTCTGGGCCTGAATCTGGATCCTATTCTGCAAAGTCCAGTAATCTTCCCATGGTCACGAGTAGTGCTCCATTCACTTGGGGTTAAATTGTTACAATATGCCTGAGAAGAGGCTAGTGCAGAGATATACCACTTAATGGGCAGCCCAGGAACCTTATCCCTACATCTCCTACTCTCTACTTAGTGTACCAATGCTTACCCTGTCACATAGGATGGTGTCAGACCCCTCCCTTTCCTGTTCCCTGTGGGGAATTAGAACTCAGGACCAGCCTCTGCATGAGGGAGGATGGAAAGGTTTTTCTCTTTTTATATGAATTGCTTTTTCCTTGCTCCATGCCCCTGCAAAAGGATAGAATTAAGTAGTAAAAGGCCTGATTTGAAAAGTTCAGATCCTGAGCTAGAGTGGGATTTTCCCGATGTTTGGCGGCGGGTGGGAGGAGTGTTAAGAAGCTGAGGCTTGGTTTGATCTATTATACAGAAGAGTGTTGAGGTTTAAATCCAGAACCAGGTCCGGACTGCCTAAGAGCTCAGGAGTGCTTGTGTCAGGGATTTTGGTTCTCACTCATCTCTAGAACCAACCGCGCAGTTTACAGCAGAGCCATAATAACCTGTCAGCAATTGATTTCTGTCCCCCATGAAAGCTGACAAGAGGCAAATTCACCCTTGTGCAGAGGGCTGGCGCAAGGCACATTTTGAGGACTGAAGTGGAGCCTGAGTGATACATAGCTCTGGTGCTGGTCTTCTGCTCAGGGGTGACTTCGCCATCAGTGGTGGGAATTTTTTTTAAATTTCTGCAATACAATACAAGAGATGAGAAAATCCAGCAGAGTCAGAGATTTCACAAACCTTTCCAGCTACTTTCTGGGCACACACCATTTGTTTGATTTTAGGAACCTGAAAGAGAAGAAGAGATAAAATTAGGAAGAGAAGCAGAGATAAAATTTCTGAATGGCTTAAATGACTGCTTCTTGGAACAGTTGTTACAGGAACCCACAAGGGGAGAGGCAAATCTCAACTTAATCCTGAGTGGAGTGCAGAATCAGGTCCAGGAGATAACCGTTACAGGACCGCTTGGGAATAGTGACCATAATATAATAACATTTAACATTCCTATGGTGGGAAAAACACCTCAGCAGTTCAGCACTCTGGCATCTAATTTCAAAAAGGGGAATTACACAAAAATGAAGAGGTTAGTTGAATGGAAATTAAAAGGCACAATGACTAGAGCCAAATCCCTGCAAGCTGCATGGAAACTTTTTAAAGACACCATAATAGAGGTCCAACTTAAATGCATACCCCAAATTAAAAAAACATAGCAAGAGACCTAAAAAAGAGTCACCGTGGCTTAACCACCATGTAAAAGAAGCAGTGAGGGACAAAAAGACATCTTTTAAGAAGTGGAAGTCCAATCCTAGTGAAATAAATAGAAAGGAACATAAACACTTTCAAATCAAGTGTAAAAATGTAATAAGAAAAGCAAAAAAAGATTTTGAGGAACAGCTATCCAAAAACTCAAAAAGAAATAACAAAATGTTTTTTAAGTACATTAGAAGCAGGAAGCCTGCTAAAAAACCTGTGGGTCCCCTAGACGATTGAGATATAACAGGAGCAATCAAGGATGATAAAACCATTGCGGATAAACTAAAGGATTTCTTTGCTTCAGTCTTCACAGCTGAGGACGTTAGGGAGATTCCCAAATCTGCACCGTCCTTTGTGGGTGATGAATCTGAGGAACTGTCCCTGATTGAAGTGTCGTTAGAGGAGGTTTTGGAACAAATAGAAAAACTTAATGTTAATAAATCTCTGGGACTGGATGGCATTCATCCAAGGTTTCTAAAAGAACTCAAATAGTTCAAATTGCTGAACTATTATCTGTGGTTTGTAACCTATCCTTTAAATCGGCTTCCGTACCTAATGACTGGAAGGTAGCCAACGTGACACCAATATTTAAAAAGGGCTCTAGAGGCGATCCTGGCAATTACAGACCGGTAAGTCTAACTTCACTACCAGGCAAATTAGTCGAAACAATAGTAAAGAATAAAATTGTGAAGCATGTGGAAGAACATAATTTGTTGGACAAAAGTCAGCATGGTTTCTGCAAAGAGAAATCATGTCTTACTAATCTATTAGGGTATGTCTACACTACCCCGCTAGTTCGAACTAGCGGGGTAATGTATGCATACCGAACTTGCTAATGAAGCCCGGGATTTGAATTTCCCGGGCTTCATTAGCATAAAGCCGCGCCGCCATTTTTAAAAGCCGGCTAGTGCGAACCCCGTGCCGCGCGGCTACACGCGGCACGGGCTAGATAGTTCGAACTACGTAGCCTCGTTCCACGAGGAGTACAGATAGTTCGGAATGGCTACGTAGTTCGAACTATCTAGCCCGTGCCGCGTGTAGCCGCGCGGCACAGGGTTCGCACTGGCCGGCTTTTAAAAATGGCAGCGCCGGCTTTATGCTAATGAAGCCCGGGAAATTCAAATCCCGGGCTTCATTAGCAAGTTCGGTATGCATACATTACCCTGCTAGTTCGAACTAGCGGGGTAGTGTAGATATACCCTTAGAGTTCTTTGAAGGGGTTAACAAACATGCGGATCCAGTAGATATAGTATACTTAGATTTTCAGAAAGCCTTTGACAAGGTCCCTCACCAAAGGCTCTTGTGTAAATTACATGGCCATGGGATAAGAGGGAAGATCCTTTCATGGATTGAGAACTGGTTAGAAGACAGGAAACAAAGGGTAGGAATAAATGGTAAATTTTCAGAATGTAGAGGTGTAACTAGTGGTGTCCTCCAAGGGTCAGTCCTAGGACCAATCCTTTTCAACTTATTCATAAATGATCTGGAGAAAGGAGTAAGCAGTGAGGTGGTAAAGTTTGCGGATGATACCAAACTGTTTAGGATAGTCAAGACAGAAGCAGACTGTGAGGGACTCCAACAAGATCTGACCAAACTGAGCGACTGGGCAACAAAATGGCAAATGAAATTTAATGTGGATAAGTGTAAAGTAATGCACATTGGGAAAAATAACCCCAACTATAAGTACAGTATGATGGGGGCTAATTTGGCTACAACAAATCAGGAAAGAGATCTTGGAGTTATCGTGTATAGTTCTCTGAAAACTTCCACACAGTATGCAGCGGCAGTCAAAAAGGCAAATAGGATGCTAGGAATGATTAAGAAAGGGATAGAAAATAAGACACAATATCTTACTGCCCCTGTATAAAACTATGGTTCACCCACATTTTGAATACTGTGTACAGATGTGGTCTCCTCACCTCAAAACAGATATTTTGGCCTTGGAAAGGGTTCAGAAAAGGGCAACTAAAATGATTAGAGGTTTGGAACGGGTCCCATATGAAGAGAGGTTAAAGTGACTGGGACTTTTCAGTTTAGAAAAGAGGAGACTGAGGGGGGATATGTTAGAGATATATAAAATCATGAGTGGTGTGGAGAGGGCAGATAAAGAAAAGTTATTTCTTAGTTCCCATAATAGAATAACTTGAGGACACCAAATGAAATTAATGAGTAGCAGGTTTAAAACTAATAAAATAAAGTTCTTCTTCACACAGCATGTAGTCAACCTGTGGAACTCCTTGCCAGAGAAGGCTGTGAAGGCTAGGACTATAACAGAGTTTAAAGAGAAGCTAGATAATTTCATGGAGGTTACGTCCATAAAAGGCTATTAGCCAGGGGATAGAATTGGTGTCCCTGGTCTCAGTTTGTCAGAGGCTGGAGAAGGATGGTAGAAGACAAATCGCTTGATCATTGTCTTCAGTCCACCCCCTCTGGGGAACCTGGTACTGGCCACTGTTGGCAGACAGGATACTGGGCTAGACAGACCTTTGGTCTGACCCAGTACGGCCGTTCTTATGTTCTTATGTTAACCTTTAATGTGTCATTTAAACCATTTCTGTCTAAAGAAGGTGTAATTTTAAAGGATCCATTATGTTTCCTGGAAGGAAATCAGCGATGTACATAGGGACTAGAAGAATTCCTTCTCTCCCCCAAAAGCTAGGCAAGTATAAGCATGGTCTTATGTGAGGTACATAGACAGTGTTCACTTTTTTACGATTCTTTTGCTTTCTCATTCCTTGTTGAAAGTCTTTCTTTTTCACTGTATTGGTTTAATTTTTTTCTTGCATTCCTCTCTCTGATCTTTTCTTCACAACTTCTAAATAGAATGCAATGCTGATTATATTCAAGTTGGACTTGAACTTTCAAATCGATAATAGTTGAGTGGTTTCAGAGTTAGGCAAAACATGTTCTCCCAACCCTGAGGCAAACCTGGGAAGACATTCCACATCTCTATAAAACCCTATCTATGCATCCATCCAAGATTTTCCTAGGGATATTATATCTCTCTGTGTATTTAAACAGATGAAGCACCAGGACTCACAAAAGCTAATGTTAAAATTATAAGGACCACCAGTACCTACAGTTTTCAGACACACACAATTTACTACCATTGCAACACATTTGTTTAAACAACTGAATCACAGCTGGGCGGGCAATGAAATTTTGAGGTGTAAAAAGTACAAAAATAATAAAGCACTGTAAAACTTAAAACAAAAATTCAGCAGTATCCTTGCCTATTATTTCTAGTTTCATTCTCTTTTCTGTTAGAAATACATACATTTTGGGGGGGGGGAGGGGAAATGCTATCATGCCTCTTAAACTGTACATAGCCTAGTGCCTCAGCATGTCTTAATCCCATGTGTGGCACTGCAATGAAGCAGGTTTTGCAATTCCATTCCATTTCAGTGCAGAGCCAGGTGAAGGCAAAAATGCAAAATTAATAGAAAAATTAATAGAAAAATGTGAAGGAAAATGTGACCATGAAGGTGTTTCATATTGTCTAAAGTAGTGTTTCTCAACCTTTTTTTATAAAGTACCCCTTTTTAAAAAAAAAAATAAATAAAATTAGAAGTATACCCAGTACCTACAGTTTTCACACACACAATATTTTTCTACCATTGCAACACATTTGTTTACACAACTTAATCACAGCTGGGCAGGGGATGAAATTTTTGGGTATAAAAGGTACAAAAATAATAAAGCACTGTAAAACTTAAAACAAAAATGCAGTTTTATCCACATTTCAGTTGTGTTGATGTACCCCACAGACTTCTCTCGAGTACTCCTAAAGGTACTCATACCACTGGTTGAAAAACACTGGTCTGAAGCAGCTCTCTTGTTTTTTTCTGTGATATGAGTCAATACAAAACCACCCTATTTTAGCAACCTACATCCTGTCTTAAGAGGTCACCCCAAATATACTGAGTATAGTTGTGTTCCGTTGGGGGTTATTTGAAGAACATTTTTCTTAAGCACCCTATATTTGTTGGTCCCTTGAGTGCTATTATGTAGGGTTTTATTGTATTCTGAACACATGGCAGACACTTGCAAATGCAAAGTAATTACACTGGAAAACATAATCCCAACTATAGATATAAAATGATGGGCTCTAAATTAGCTGTTGCCACTCAAGAAAGAGATCTTGGAGTTACTGTGAATAGTTCTCTGAAAACATCCACTCAATATGAAGCAGTCATTAAGAAAGCGATAGATAATAAGACAGAAAATACAATATTGCTTCTAGCTAAATCTATGGTATACCCACATCTCAAATTCTGTGTGCAGATGCAGTTGCCCCATCTTAAAACAGATATATTGGAAATGGAAAAGGTACAGAAAAGGGCAACAAAAATGGCTAGGGGATATGGAACAGCTTCCAGAGTTAGTTAGATTAATAAAACTGGGACTCTTCAGCTTGGGTAAGACACAACTAAGGGAGTATATGATAGAGTTCTATAAAATCCTGATTGGTGTGGTGAAAGTAAGTAAGTGCTATTTATCCTTCTCATAACACAACAATTAGGGGGTCACCAAATTAAATTAATGGACAGCTTATTTAAAACAAC
This sequence comes from Pelodiscus sinensis, assembly GCF_052426305.1. NCBI lineage: Eukaryota > Metazoa > Chordata > Testudines > Trionychidae > Pelodiscus > Pelodiscus sinensis. Next base: position 18,774,166 of record NC_143060.1, on the reverse strand, counting down.
AGAAAAAGGTATTTCTTCACACAATGCACAGTCAACCTTGCCAGAGGATGTAAAGACCAAGACTATAACAGGGTTCAAGAAAGAACTAGATAAATTCATGGAGGTTAGGTCCATCAATGGCTATTAGCCAAGATGGGAGGAATGGTGTCTCTAGCCTGTGTGTGCCAGAAGCTGGGAACATGTAACAGGATCACATGATGATTACCTGTTGTTCCGTTCATTCCCTTTGAAGCACCTGGCATTGGCCACTGTCACATGGCAGGATACTGGGCCTTTGGTTTGACCCTGTATGGCCCTTCCTATGTTCTTATATTTACCAGGGGCAATGATGATCTTTTGGTTGAGACACATGAATAAAAGAAGAAAGACTTGAAGGTTCCATTGCCTCCTCTGCCATGTACTTGCTGAATGACCTTGGGCAAGTCATTTAAAAGACCTGATTTAGAAGATGTTGGCCAACATGGCTCCCATAACCATTGACATAATCTTTTGCAGTTATTTAGAACTTTTGAAAATCCAGCCTTTTAACTTCTCAGTACCTCAGTTTCCCAATTTGTAAAAGTAGCCATAAAAATAAATCACTTTTTAGCTCACTATGTACCTACAACGGGTACTGTGAAACTAAATACATTCTATGCAAGGATCTCAAAGGGTTTACAAGCATGAAAGTGCTATATACTGCAAAGTATTCCTGTAAATTTGAATTTCCTGCAGTATGTTTTCTAAATGCCAATATAAATAGCACAGGAAATAATAAAATGAATAAAACACATGACTTCATTTTAGTTTCATTTGAAAAATACAATGTGTGAAATGCAGAGTTCTGCTCTCCAGGTGGTGATCTCCATGCATAGCACAGTGTTTGTCCTGAATTTCATTGCTTTAAAAAAAAGTCATGAAAAGTCTTGATTTAGTTGGCGTTTAATGTGTTTTTAATATAACTTCTGTGATATAATCAGTTACCGAGGGATTCAACAAGGAAACTTAAAGAGCAGTAAAAGCTTCAGCTATTGTTCTTTCTGCATGGTGATTGGCTTGCTGGGTATACAAACCCCAAAAATCCCAGGTCACATATACCTGCTGCATTTGTTGATACCCATTAGGCTACTGTGCAGTCCAGCATCATCCCATTCTAACAGTCAGCCAGCCAATCCGAATCCAGAAAAGACAGCAGATACGCTGGAACAGCAATAAAGAATGTGTTGCTGTAAATCACGTTTCATTTCTGCATAGCTGGGAATGGTAATGCACAAGCCATAGGCAAGTATATTAATGTCTCCAGCTATCCATAAATGAAAAATCATGTACAGCAACATTCTCTTTATTGTTATTCCAACAGAGGTCTTTTTTTCCCTTTTCTTTTATTAGATCCTTTGTTTTATTTTTTTTTAAAGCAAAATGCACCTTTGAAAAACATCCTTTCTCTTTGGTACATGAGCATTCTTCTCCAGAAATAAGCCTCATTGACTAGTTCTGTGTTTATAAAATGATAGCATGAAATTACATAGTCTCTTAATGGACATGCAGTACCATACAGCATATAGGAGCAGAGGTTTTTCTGAACCCCGTCATTCAATCCGAATTCTGAAAAATGATCATAGCAACACTGTTACATACTTTGAGGAATGTTAGCAATATTTTAAATTAAGTGTTTTAATATGCTTAACCATGCATTTAATTTAGATTTAACAAGACAGTTATTGTATACTGACTAAATACCACAGAGTTATTAAAAACATATATACAGAGGATTAACAATGATGTAATAGATACATACCTCTACCATCACTGTTAAACCTCTGTATTGTGTTTTAGCTATTAATTGGTATGTACTCAAATGTACAGGGAGTCTGACAATTATTATGTTCCTTGTATGTTGTTGAAATAGCCATTGAAGAATAAAAATGGGTTTAAAAATATTTGAGAAAAGTCTACTATGTAGACAAAGCGATTGTGTAGTTATCTAAGATCCAAAACGGCAGCGCCCTTAAACCAGTCAGTCATATACAGGCAGTCCCCAGGTTACATGGATCCGACTTACATCGGATCCCTACTTACAAACGGGGTGAGGCAACCCCGCACTAGCTGCTTCCCCCCAGCAGACCAGGGAGACGCGAAGCTAGCGCCCCCCCTCCAGCAGACCAGGGAGACGCGGAGTGGCTTTTCTCAGCAGACATCTCAGCTTGAGAATAAAGGACCGAGGGAAGTGAGGTGTGGTAGAATAAAACTGAGCTCTGGAGAAATGTTTGGCTAGAGTTTCCCCTATAATATGTACCAGTTCCGACTTACATACAAATTCAACTTAAGAACAAACCTACAGTCCCTATCTTGTACGTAACCCGGGGACTGCCTGTATATGGGTACGTCTAAACTACATGCCTCTGTCGGCAGAGGCATGTAGATTTGTTTGTTCAGCAAAGGCAAATGAAGCCACGATTTAAATGATCGCGGCTTCATTTACATTTACATGGCTGCCGTGCTGAGCCGACAAACAGCTGATCAGCTGTTTGTCGGCTCGCGCGCTAGTCTGGACGTTCCCCCTGTCGACATCAAAGCCCTTTGTCGGCAGCCCCAGTAAACCTCATTCCACGAGGAATAATGGGGCTGCCGACAAAGGGCTTTCTTAAATGCTTTGGTAAAGGGACATAGTGCTTAGATTTTTCAGTGATGGGCACTCTAGACATACCGTGGAGTGACAACTAATTAGAAGGTGACATTTAAGAGCTCCATAGAAAGGTGGGGCACTATGTGGGGGATGGAGATGAAATTCAGCCCTCAACCCTTTGCAGGGCTAAAGCATAGTCCTTCCACTTTCCCTTTACAGTTATAGGCACTGTTCCATTCTAAAGCAACTTATTCAGAACTGCGACAGATGTCCTATGGGGGCCTTGGATAGGTCTTTAGTGAAGAGATTAATTTTACCCAGTTTGCGAGCCCATTGAAATAAATGGAAGTTTATCAACTTGAAGGGAGCAAAATGGGGCCCCAAAAATGTATTAAATCATCATTTGGCATGAGGTTAATTTAATTTGTGCTATCTATTTGTTAAGTCTAAACAATATACTTACAAAGAAACCTAATTTAACATGTATATGTGTCTGCCCAATAGAAAATCCAACAGCATTTTTGGTGTGGTTAAAACACACTTTCCACAGATTTTAATTTAATTTTGCTTATCTATGAGGAATTTTATAGAAATGGCACAGTGAAAAAGCAATGAAAACCAAATTGCTGTGCATGAATAATAAAATCCTAGTCCCACTGAAGTCCAATGAAGCAAATCCAGATTTACACAAGTGTAAATGAGAGCAGAATTTGGTGCGATGCATCTCCAATCATTTACCTTTATATGCTACCTTTCACCCTAAACAATTCCCCAACTCTTAAAAAGCAATGGGCAAAATACTGTTTTGTGTTTGCTCCACTACTTTTGCAGCATGGGTGCATAGGAATTAGAACAGATGTGTGCAGCAATTTGCTTTAGAGGTGTGGTGAATGCTACAGATTTTACTCAGCCTAACTTACATTTCCATTTCAAAAATGAAAGTTAAATGCTACTTCACTTTTTTGTAATGATAGTCTTGAAAAAACAAGTTAGTCACTAGGCTGGAAAGTTTGTCAGGGGATTTCTAAAAATCAGATTTTTTTACATTGATTTTCAGGGAAAAACATGTTGAATAACTTTTCTGAAAAAAAAAGTCTAAAGCATTTCCAAGGGGATCATTATCTTTATGGCTCCTGAGGGACAGGATGTTCATTTCATCTAATCAGTTTCAAAGCCTCCACCATTTCATATACATTAAATGTTATAAAGAACCCAAAAGACGCCTTTACAGTATTTCCCATGTTGGTCAAGCTTATTTCTCTAAGAAGCAGTAAAAGATGGGGGTTTTTAATGTTGTTTCTTAACCCATCTGAAAACTACACTAATATATACACTCATACAGGAACAAATGAAATGTATCTCTCTCTGGCAGGAGTGGGAACCTTTTCAGGTCAGGAACCACTGATCTACAGAAAAATCAGTGCGAACTGCACACAAGTGAGAAGCAAAAAACAAAAAAACAAACAAACCCTCACTGACGAAGCCCCTGACTGAGAAGCAAAAAGACACTCCCCACATTCCCTTGCATACTGGGGGGCCCAGACTAGTAGATGGTGTGTGCTCCCGCCCACAAAGGGGAAGTGCCAAGGGGCCTGGAATGCCAATATGGGTTCCCCAATGCAGAGGGTGGAAGCATCAGGGGCCAGATCCAGAAAAGCTGGAGGCTGCATCCAGTCCCCAGGCCTTTAGGTTCCCCATCCCTGCTCTCTGGAGTGGAACGCAGTAACTAGTGAACAAGCATAACAACATTTCATGATTTAAGTTACCAAAGCCAATTACGATGGAATGGGAAAACCACTTTTTTTCCAAGAACTCCCATTGTTTATAGACAGCAGCATGTCTGGGATCTAAAATAGAGTGGGGGAGAAAGGACTGTATTTTGGAGAATAATGTGACAATGTAATGTCATAATATAATAATTAAATTAGAAGCTACATATAAGGGTGTCTGACTATAAAAGTATAGTATGTTCTGGGATTTGAAGTTCCTTCTGTGCTCTTCTGAAAATTAGTCATGTGTAGACTTATGCATGTGTGTGACTTTATATATGTGAGAAGTCCCATTGACTTCAGTAGTCTACTCATGATTACAATTAAGCACATGCATGAAGATTTGCAGGATTTGGGCTTATAGTCTGAAGCTACTTACATGGTTTGATCAAAGCATTTAAGCACATGATTAAATCCAACTCTATTCAGCAAAGTTCCTAAGCATTAGGTTAGGAATGCTACAGATTTTACTCAGATTTTACACCACAATTAGGTTCTTCCTAAACATTGTCTAAGTTAAGCGGGGGATGGGATTTAAGCACATGCTTTGTTAAACTGGAGCCACAGTGTGTAAAGCTAAACATTTGCTCAACTGTTTTCAGGATCAGACCCTCGGAGTGTAAACTGTTTTGGGCAGGGACTAAATCTATTTGTTTGTGCTTTTCCTGATTTATTTGGTGGCTGCTGAACAGAGAATACATTTAAAACAAAAGCATTTGCATGCCAGAAGACAAGACACATAAGGGTAGCCTCATAATGAATGAGTGAAAACTGGTGCTACAGATGCTGTGTTAATTCCTAAATTCTCTTTTTTTTATCCCCTTCATAGTGGAGTTCAAGGGTTAAACCATCCCAACATGCCTCACTCTCAATTTATAAAACAGAAAAATTCCATAAATCAAAAGTTACAAACAGACTTTGTAATGTCATAACTCTTGTAACGGCTTTCCCTTTGATTGATTCCTATACATACATTCTGTCTGATTACCATAATGTGTTCTTGTGGGACAATTCAAGCAGGGTAGAAGAAAGAAGCAAGCAAAGGAGTAAATAACAAATGGTCCTGACTCCTCCTCATCGAGAGTGATTTCAGTCCAATGTTCCATCATATCAACTGGGAAAGAGAGTCTTAGGGTTTAGGCAATCTATTACAGATATGTGTAGAGGCAGACACAATCATTTCACTGATTGTCACCAGTCTAGAGCAGTGACACAGGGAAGTGATCCATCAGTCTATTTTCACTGACAGTCAGAGAAAGATGGCCGACACTTGTAGACTAACAGGCATCTGGATTGGCTAGCTTATAAAATTGAAAAATAGCTGTATTCCAAATGTATCTAAACCTTTAAATGCCTCTGTTCCAAGATTTCATACATTTCTGGAAAGCACTGAGAGCTATTGTAGGGAGTCTCTCGTATTACCATGGATGGAGGGGAGGGAAAACTTGCTTGGTTGACTTTATTGAAGCAGAGACAGTGAGGAAACAATGTTTAAGTTAGTAATGCTCAGCTCCATTCTCCCATGCAGGGTTGCTTTGCTTTGCTTTAATGTTGTGCTTTTAATTGACAGTGTACTTTTCTAATTAACAACCAACTAAAGAGAAAATGAGCCCATCAATGATTAGCAGTTACCAAGTTCAATTTAGAAAGCATTTCTGTTGGTGCTTGCTAATACTTTTTTTCACAAATATTCAGAGTTTATTCAGCAGAAAATAAATCAACAGTGTTCACTGCACTGGGGAGCAAAGCAGAGCCTTTGATTAACAAATCCTCCTCCTCCAAATAAGGTTTCCTAAATTGTCAGGGAAAGGAAGAAGTTCCACCTCCAGAGTGAAGAGATTTAGCTTGAATAGCCAATCACAGCGTGTTTTGTTTCAACTATACATAACCTTTTTATGTAACAATCTCATGGAATAATAATCAAACCCCGCAGAACTCCAACAGGCTGAAAAACGAGAATTAAATACCATTCATTCATACTGCATGGATAATATGCCCCAAGGTTGTGACTGTTCTTGTAAAATAAGGCGAGGTAGACTTTCCAGCAATCACCACTGCCATAGAAGGTTGTAGAGTTTGGCTACCAACGTATATATTGTCATTGTTTAAACATGAGGGCTGCGTCTAGACTGGCATGATTTTGCGGAAATACTTTTAACGGAAAAATTTTTCCGTTAAAAGTATTTCCGCAAAAGTGCGTCTAGATTGGCACAGATGCTTTTGCGCAAAAAGTGCTTTTGTGCAAAAGCATCCGTGGCCAATCTCGATGCGATTTTGCGCAAGAACGCCCCGATCACCATTTTAGCCATCAGGGCTTTTTTGCATAAAACAGTTCTTCCCTGTCTACACTGGCCCTCTTGCGCAAGTATTCTTGTGCAAGAGAGCTTTTTCCCGAGAGGGAGCGGGAAAGTATTTGCGCAAGAAGCACTGATTTTGTACATTACAAAGTCAGTGTTCTTGCGCAAATTCAAGCGGCTAGTATAGACAGCTGGCGTGCTTTTGCGCAAAATCTTGCCAGTCTAGACACACCTGAGGTGAATAATATTTTGGCACTCTGAACCTTCTAAGCATCTCTCATCATTCCCCCTTCCCAGCAACTTTCTACATGACAACTGAGACTCAAAAATTTACCATCCACGGTGTGTGCAGGAGCATATGCCAATTTGTCACCAAGCCTGGTATGGGTCACAGCTGAGAGGGCCAATCACAGGTCAGACTGTAAAAAATAACTGGGTAGAAATTCCACATTGATGGTATGTTTAATAATTAGACTTAACCAAACCAGCAATACATGCGTGCTCCTAGATTGCTATACAAGCTTAACATGGAGCCACACACAGTGCCCTTAGACAATCCAGTCTGTGTTACCACCAAGACAAACTGGATTTCTGTAAGGAAAGGTTATTAAACCCCAAAATCACCACAATTAGGTTCTTCCAGTCCTAGGAATCAGTCATTCACCCAGGTCAATGGATGTTCAGGACCTTACACCAAAGACAACGCTGTCCTTAGTAAACGAACTAAAGATTTATTAACTAAGAAAAAAAGGAATGAGCCTTACTAAACAGTCAATGCAAATAAATACATTACAGTTGGATCAAAGTATGTAATCTAAAATGATAGCAGGGATGTTAAATCTGCTAGGTTTCTGAAAGTCTCGCTGGGTGGCCCATATAATTTTGGGGACCTCAATCCCTTTTTTTGCAATTCCTACAGTTAGAATTCATCATTGCAGAGAAGGTGTAGAAAACAAGTAGCCAAGGGGTCTCTGTTCTCCCTCCATATATTTTGACCTTTTTTGCTGGAAAAATCTTGGCTATGTCCTGGGTCAGGCAATTCTATGATGTATATGTTTTACCAGTAATCCTTTATATCAATTGACAATTTTTCTGGCACCTCCTGCATATGTGTCTGAGGTGTCTTTACATTGACATACAGAGACCCCACTTTATGATTTTTTGCTATTCCTAAGGAACTAACCTGTGAGCATTTCTCAGGCTCACAGCATACTTCAGTAACAAACATACATCATACACTTCATAATCTCACGTACAGTATATATGACCTTATAACAAGATCATAATACTCAGAAGATTACAACTTTTCCAATGATACCTCACAAGGCATACTTTGCATGACATTTATCATACTTTTGTAGTGTATGATACTTGTGTAGTGGCAATGATATAAGTATAGACTGTCCCTTCTACACAGCATCACACACTGTCATACAACTGTTCTTAACACTTCTTTGTTCACCCAGTTCTGTACTTGGTTTGTTAGCATGGAGGCTGCTGCCTATAATCACATGAACTAATATATCTTCTTTCTTGTGAAAGACGGGTTCCTCCTTCATTTGGTTAGTATGATTGTTGACTTTCTGCCCACCTTCAACTTTTTAAACCAAGGTGAGTATGTGATTCTAAGTATGTCATCACCATCACGGTAGGTATCACTGGTCTGAAGCCTGCAATCCCCGAAGAAATGACAATCCACTTGAAGGTATATGTAAACTGTTAATTTGGATTTTTGCCTCTTGGGAAGGTCTTTACAAGAGAGATGGAGAAACGAGGAATCTCATTGACTTGTGGAGCAAAGTTCTATTCAGTGTGAACGATGGAGGTAGAATCTAACCTAAGGAAGCACTTGGATGAGATTTTATACTGTGTCTGTAAGAGGGACATGTTTTTTGCAGCCTAAGGCAATCAAGGTTTGATGTGCCCTTAGGTCATTCTTGCCTCCGCTAATCCTGGGCTGGAGATGCTCCTCAGAATAATGTAGACAAACAGAAGGCCTGTCTACATTATGTCAGCCTCCCAGGGCTGGTCTGTGGTTCACAGCACTGCTTGGAATCCCCACAGAGCTGCGTGTCAGAGCTCTAATCTCAACATACTCTTTCTGCCTCCAACTAGGGATGTTAAATATCAGTTAATTGAATAGTCGATTAACATCATGAATTTTATCAGTTAGTTGACTATTCTATAGTTCCTGGGCCGCCCCTGTCCAGGAGGGAGGGATCTGAGCTCCCAGACCCGGCACAAGCTGGAACTGAGCTGGACTGCCTATCCATCTGGCTCCTAATACACTTTAAATGCAGAGACGCAGCGGTGGTAGGTTCAGGACCTAGTACAAGCCGGCACTGAGCTGGGCTGCTGGCCAGCCTGCTAAAATATTTACTGGCGGAGGTGGGAATGCGTGTAGTCGATAGCATTAACCTATAAGCTTTTGCTTATTGGTTAATCGACTATACTATTACATCCCTACCTCCAACCCCTTCATCAGCATGCCCCCTACAACAGTGCTTGTAAAGGTATACACAGAAGGCAACTTTATGGCTGTTTTCTCCATTGCCTGTGCTGAGGGAAATCCTCCTCCTGGACAAATTCAAAGATACTAAAGCCTCTTTATGCCACCCAGCCCTTTGACTCAGCATACAGAGGCCACAGTGGGAGTGAGGAACTCATCCTGGAGGTTCAGAAGGAATAAAGGGCCAAACTTTCAAAAATGGTCTCTAAAATTGCACCCTCAGAATGTTCTTCCCCATCCCTGGGTGTGTTGGGTTACTTAGCACACTGATAACCACAAAGCTATTACCAGCTTGATGTGTACATGCACTCAGCTGTGGTACAAATGCAACTATTTTGCATGAAAGTGTGCAATCCCGCCAAACCTTGCCCATGTGACATCAGAGACACTTTTTCCTACAAAGTCGATGGATGCATGTTTTGTGGCGGTGAACATTCGTGAAGGTAGTTTGTTAAGTGCTTTGGGTTTGTTTGAATGGGGACATGGAAAGAGGGTGTCCTTTGTCCCTTTCTCATGGGTTTTTTCCTGAGAAGGATCTGATATGACCCTGAATTGTTAGTATTTGTAGAGTTCACTGGTGTCATAAGAGCTGCACCTAGAGGACTATGTGAGGAAGGGCACAATTGAAGCCTGCCACAGCCTCTATTCCAAGTCTTTGTGATCTTTAGAAACACAAATCAGCCACATCTCAGTGGGGTTTCAGGCGGAAGAGACCCATAAACTACTTCCTTTTAGCTTCATGCAGAGCCCTTATCAAGTACTACAGTACAGGCAAAGTTATTTGATAACATTATTCTGGTGACAAACATGTACAAAATAGAATTGATTATTAATTCATAAAGAACTTTGATATCTTATCTATGCCTCTTCTCATGTAATGATTTTTAATGTCATTAAGGTTTTTAATTTTGCATGAATCCCATTGTCTTTTGTTTTCGTTTGTTTGGTAAATCTTGTCTGTTTTATTTAAAAAATTCCATGGCTTCTGTGGATGTTTCTGTTATACTGAGACAAAGGAAATGTTAATAGTCATTTGTTTCTAGCTCAATGCAACATTAATTTCAGTGCCACTTGGAGTATTTTATTTTTATAATTTCTCATCCTGAGTTACAAATATGAGGAAATCCAGCTAAAAAGTGAAAAATCCTGTGTGTCTTCAGATCTTGTACAAGCCTTAACTTACATTTTATTTACTATGTAAGTTACTGTGAACCAATATGAACCATAAATCCATTTAGATAATAATAATCAAATTATCCAAACCTGGGACAGCAAGTTTTATAGATTCTGATCTAAATTTAATATAAAAATGCAGTAGTCCTTGTTTGGAAGAGTTTATTAAGGGTTAGCAAAGAAAAAGCTTTTTCAATAGTCTATAACTCTCTAATGGCCTTTTTCAAATAAAATGGGAAAGAATTTGAAAAGAAACCTATATCAGTGAGCTGCAATTGTAACATTACAGTACAGGTCTATAAATCTTGACATGTTCAGAAGATTGCCTAAACCAGCAATACAATCTGTCCAAACCTCATTGTCTCCGCGACCAGCCAGCCTCATTTTAAGAAATGTATGTGGTCTTCAACCTAATTTTATCACCTTCATTTGTAAACTAGTCAATCAATCAAAGCATCCTGAAAGTCTAAATAGAAAAAGGAGTGCATTTTCATGCATTTCCAGACAGCACGGTAAAAAATTAATCTCCACTTGATCAGACATTCCTTGCCCTCATCTCAATAGACCATCATTAGGGTCAGCGATGTATATTAAAAATAGAGCCACAGCGGACGGTTTGCTGGGGATACTTGGCAAGCGACCTGCTGCTGGATCAGTGAGCTCACTCCTCCCTAGGAGCCTGAAGATATGAACTGGGTTCATCAAGCCTAAAAATAAAGTTTAAAAAAAAGGGGGGGAGTCACCTGCCTGTGAGGCAATTCTGATTCCCCCCCCCCCCCCCAAAAGACAACAGGGCGGATTAAATGAAAAATAACATCCCAGCTGAGGTCACAGCTTCATGATCTTTTCCTAACCAAATGTTATATATATATTTCTTGTGTATGAGATGAGAATAGGGCTGGGTAGATTTATACCTGGGGAAGTTGGCAGGGGATTGTGCACCAAGCATCAAAGTCACGCTTGTTCCTTCGTTTGTTTTTTATTCCAAAGAGCATCAGTGAGTTTACAGCTTTGATATTATGGGTATCTTTTGTACATTGTAGTTGTGCAGTTATAAAGAAATATTGGGACAAACACCTGCCTTCTCCTCTCCCTTCGCTTTGCTCATCTCTGGCAGCACTGAAAGCTAGAAAGGTGCCTTAAAGGAGCATCTGTGTATTTCCATCAGGTAGGGGATCCTTGAGTGTTGTGAAAGAAGCAGAGCCAGATCTCTGTCAACAGCTGTTATGGGGGTGTGTTGGGACAGACCAGTGGCAGCAGAGGGTGTGGTCACAGTGGTTTGGCAACATTGAGCCAGTGAAGTGGTCTCTAGGAGGGCTATTCCAGACTGCATAGGTCAGAGCAGCCTTAGGGCTGCTCCAACTTGTTCTAGGAACTGAGCTGACCCTTCAATCAGTGAGTGTGAAATGAACTTAAAAACCAACCCCGGGGTACCTGGTATTGTGGTTGCTAGCTCTCCTAATGCAAAATGTTAAGTTTATGGGAGGAAATTTGTGTGAGGATGCTCACCGTGTCATGAAACACCCAATAAATATATTTTTATTTTCTTTGTTTTATTAATTATTATTATTATTATTATTATTATTAAGTATATGAAAAGTGTCAGATAGACACTATGGCCAGGGCTTGACAAACTATAGAATCTACTTGCCTGTGGCGAATAGATTTCAGCCTCGCACCCCGTTTACGGGAGGCGCGTGCATGCGCAATGTAGCTCTTGCGCATGTGAATGCGGCGCTGGTGAGCGTCTTTCACTGCCGATTGTCAAGCCCTGACTATGGCTATGTCTAGACTATAAGCCTCTTTCAAAAAAGAGCATCTAGACAACAATCAGTACTTTTGAAAAAGCAAGCTGCTTTTTCGAAAGTAAAGAGCGCACGCAGGCAGTCTGGATGCTCTCTTTTGAAAAAGCACAGTTTGCATTACATAGCACCTTTTTTCGAAAGAGCACTTTCGAAAAAAGGCGTTCTTCCTCGTAAAACAAGGTTTTCCGCAGTCGAAAAAACTGCCGCGTTCTTCTGATTCACTTTCGAAAGAATGCGGCAGCGGTCTAGACGCAGGTCAAGATTTTTTTTTAAAAGGCCACTTTTTTCGAAAAATCCCTGTAGTCTAGTCAGACCCCATGGTGTTTACCCTAAAAGGATTAATAAAAGAGCGCAGGAGAGGGAAGAATTAAACCCAGGACTTTATCCTTGAATATTAAATTTCCAATGCAACACCCATTTCCAACTATTTTCTGTACCCCAAGATGGTGATGGAGAGGCATTTCACACAATGGGTCTGGCCACTTTTGCCATGGGCATCACTGGATATTTTGTCATTGACTTTCAAAGAAAGCCTGATCAAGCACCCTGATTCAGGATAAAGTGCCAGTTTTGCCTGGGGATAAAGCTTACTAAATACTTAATGTAATGCTGTTGTGATGTTCTTGTGCATTCAGTGTATGTTGTACTCACCAGTGGACAAGCAAGTTGCTTTAGTATCTAATGTATAGAAATTGGTAGTTTTCATTAAAATTGAGGAAATGGCGTTTCATCATTCCTGACTCTAACGTACAATTGTCTGCACTGCCTTGTCAACGGGGCTGCTGCTCCTGGGTATGGGAAGATGTCACACAGGCCTTTACACACCAAGATGAAGCCTATCAATTTTGTTTCCCAAATGATGGAATTCCTTGTGTAGAAGACTATCAGTTCCAATACACCACTGGAGTAGCCACTGCACAAAGATATAATTGGGACAAAATGCTCTCTACAACCCATCAAAAATTAAAAAACACACCGTGGGGTTTTCCTTGTAGTGTCCAGCAAAGATATGGTTGTTCCTTAAATAAGTAGAAGGGGGAAGAAAAGACACACGTCTAACATGGAAGGAATGGATGTTTGTGCTTAATGTCTTGGAGAAATTATTCCGTCTTTACATTAAGATTACTCCAGTAGCCATATCAAGGTTGGGGAGACCTCGGGTTAGAAAACATTTATAAAAGAGCATAAAGAAGAAGAACAAATTGACTATCTATTGAGCCTCCTGAGATGCATGAGCATTACAGGACTTGGGACCTGCTCTTGGAAGACACAGAGTTGAATGTTCTCAGTTCCCATTGAGGTGAGGTCTCTCTTTCCACCCACCATATTTCTTCAGCATCCTTCTCTGCAGACTCCAAAAACAAAAATTTCAAAGCACCAAAGATGCAGATAGGCACCTGGTGGGATCAGAAGTGCCTAGGTGCCTATCTCCTATTGAGATAAGCATCTCAGGGTATGTCTACACTACAGAGAAAATAGACCCTCCGGAGTTCAATCTTCCAGCATTAGACCTGCTAGGTCTAATGTAGACCTGTAAATCAAATGCTGAGGGCAGCCCGGACCAGTGTCTGGTACTCCTTGTTCTGTGAGGAGTAAGGGAAACCAGCGGGAGCATGTGCTCCTGTCATCCTCTCGCAGTGTCAGTGCCACGGCAGCTCAGCTTAAGGTCAGCTGAATCCAGCTATGAATTTTGCTTAACTGGATGTTGTACCTTTAGATGACCTGCCTGGTCAAGGATAGACCAGGCCTAAGTGCTTTTGAAAATCCCACTATCCAGCATCTTTAGGCATCTAGGTTCCTTTAAAAGTCTGGTTCTGATCCTATTGACTTCAGCAGGACCAACCCCCAAATCAGTGCGTGTTTAGAGTGCTCAGCATGTAACAGGATCAAGCCCTAGGATTTTCCCTTAAAAGCAAGATGTGCTATCAGAGAAAGGTTATTTTAAATCTTTCTATTTTCATCTGCAAATTCTATAGCATTGTGGGGAGTTTTTTGCCTCCGCACCTACTGCTGCTTCCCAGGCACAAGGAACTCAGACTGATGGTTCTGCTCCAGGTTGAAAAGCTTTGGAAGCTGGTGCTGAATTGCTTTCCTCACAGCTTTTGATATCTTTAATTAAAACTGGTGCACACAGGATGTTAGTCATTTGGGAACAAAGTCCTGAGGTTCTGCTGGGTGCTCTGTAGCACAGTAACAACTATTAGTTGGATTACATGGTGGATTCAGTGGGTGTTTTAGATTGATGGTTATGTGAGTCTTGGCCATCTGCTTCTGGTTTGCTGGAACAGGTAACAACCTTAACAGAATGGAATGAGATAAGGGAGAATATAAACTGTGCAGGGCCTGATTCCTCTCATACCTGCATAGTACCATGGATTTTTAGTGGAATTATTCTTGGTTTACACTACTTTGAGTGAGTTTTAGATCCCAATTTGCTGTTTTTGTTGCAATTTCTGTGCTTGAAGCAGGAATAACTATTTCATGTAGTCAGTTGAATAACAAAGCAGCCTGGGATTTAAAATCAGCACCCTTATTGTTCTTCAGAAAGTGATCTGAGAACCACCATTGTGTGAAGGGGTTGGGGGGGGGGGGGCGTGAGGTGGATGGAACCAAAACTGAAACCAACTATTTAAACCTGCAAGAAATTTGGGGTTTCAGATTAAATGGCATCTGGACCCCATCTATTCCTGGTTTTGCTAAATGAAAGTCTCTTACCAAGAGATTTGTAAGAAAAAAACTGCCCTCTTCTTACCCCTCTATAGCTACAGTATATTAATCTTTACAGTGCATGCTTATATTTTAAAGCAGCTTCCTCGCCTTTTTTCTTTTTTTCTCCACAAGGGGTCACTATCGAGCAGAGTTAGACTGACTTAAGAGACCTTCAATCTAAAAAATATTAAGATTTTTTCTTCTATTTTAAGATGCAGCAGCACTTTAAAATATATGTATTTCAAATTTAACTGCTCATCACATTATTATCTGGAAATATCATAATGCCTTTGAAGTGGATATTATTTAGTTAGTGTTTATCTCAATGCCTTACCAGGAAGGACTAGTTTTTTGGGTTAAAAGATTTAAAAAATTAAAAAGGTGAGGAGAGGGGATTTTGTAATTTTTTAATCAGAAATTTAATCCATCTGGGATTACCTATAAACAAATCAGAAACTATGCTACTTATCAAACTGATAACCCCCATATAAATTTTTTCATCATCATCATCATCTTTTTTTTTTTTTTTTAACAATCTTGGTAGAGAGAAACGTCTTTGTCATTCACAGCCAAATGGCCTGAGAAATACAAGTAATTGACCATACCAAGTTTAAAATATAAAAATATTTTTTCATATGTAACTTTAAAAGTAATCATATAATTAATGAGTGAAAAACAGAGAGAAAGATTGCCAGAGATTAAGATTAAGCCCTGCAGAAAAGAATGTTCTAACTAGAAATTGGTTTAATTAATAGCACATTTTACATAATGATTACAGTGTAATTGCGCTGACTAGCAAAGTGTCATTAAATATATCCATGCTCCTTTACAACACCCTAAGGCTAAAAATAATGAGTTACATTGAAAATCACTATGCAACAGGTTCATAAATAACATTTAAGCCTATACAAGGCGAATACTTATAAATAATAAATATTTGCCTTTTGTAATTGAAGAAAAAATGACAGCCTTCTTTTTCTACTACCTTGTAGATTGTCATGTTATAATGCTGAAGAGATTTTTTCCCCTTGCATTCTCTAGAAAGTATTGAATAATTTATTCAAATGCTAATATTCCACATAGCCTGACTTTGAGGAACAAATATTCTTACATAAAGAATAAATGCCAACTTGCTTATTACCAGCCTTGTTTTAGTTTGCACCGTGCATTCCCCCCAAAACTACGACAATCTATTACGTGCCCAATAAAGTTAGCGACCAGATTTTCTTCCTCAATATTTCCATTCTCCTCAATTTAAAAATTACCCCTTCTCCCAAAATGTTCATCATGCTCTGAGCCGTAATGCAGCAACAGCTGCTTTGTAGCTCCAAAAAGGACGACATCATAAACTTGATAACTTTTTAATCTGTGGGTTTTCTCCAGTGAATCAGGAGTATCTAATAAAAACAGATTTGATTTTGTATTAGCAGTACGCTGACATTTGAAAGACCCCCAAATGGTTAGTATTTAGTGAGCTTACCAAATCCAGCAACCTCTCCAATGTCAAAATAAAGTAATGCAATTTATGTGCCGGAGCACAATGTATGGAAAGGAAATGTTCCTACACAAAGGGTTTTTCATCTTATGCCAAACCAACAGAGGGCATGCTGATATCTATCAGTTAAGTGGTGATATTTGGGCATCTTCTTTCTAATGCTAGAAAAGGGAGGGGGAAACATCTTTGCTATAAAGGGGAATCCATGATTGTCCATAAATATGATCTCTTTGAAACGCATAGTGATGAGTGTTCTCTGTAAATGTGCACTCAGAAGAGATACAAATGCCACCCAGATGATTATCAGAGCACCCACTCCTAGGTTTTTTGTTTCTACTGGTGGTGCACATTCACCTATGCCTTGGTGCACGTAAAATTTATTCTGCACATGGATGGAAAACATCTGCACATGGATGAAAAAAAGACTAGAGAGAAAAACAAAGACACTGATGCTCTATTTTTCTCTCTCTTTTTAGAGTGTTTCCCATGACCAGCCCATAGATGCTGGGTGATATTGTCCTGACCCCTTAGAGCTGTCTCTTGGTGACCAAAAGACACAGGTATTTCCAGTGAAATCAAGTGGATGGACCCAGCCAAGTGCTCTCTGCCCCTGAACCGTAAATCGCAGGACACTCACATGACATTGTGTATTTACAATGCCATACTCAGCTTTCACTGCTTTTCAATCACAGATATTCACTGAGGCAGACATTGCAATGATGAGAGGCTATGTATGCCTGTCATGGGGTTCATTCACCACTGGGACACCTGTTTCAGGCTGCTCTGGAGATTAGCTCCTTCCAGGTCCTACACTCCCTTCTGCCATTTGTTCGCACACCCTGCTGCTTCTTTCTCTCACTTCTGGTGCTGCCTTTTTCTGCCAAGTCATTGTGTGTTTTCCCTCTTCCAGGATGTCAAAGTGCCTCCATATAAATTGCCTCCCATAGCCTTCCCGTTCACTGTTCAGGCCATGCCACATGCCCAGTGGCTGGTAGGGGAGACAGAGCCCTTATTTACTTCAGCTTCCAGCTTAGGGATCTTCTAATCAATAGCCAAGGTCTACATACATTGTCCCATCTTGCTGCTGTTTCCCTGAGCTTATTCCTACTTTTCTTCTCTTGGATTCTCACTCCTTCTGAGTAAATCCTTCCTCCAGAACCTTGATCCCCAGGGTTTCTACTCTCTCCCTGGATTTCCTCCTTTCCCTCTCTAATGCCCCAAAAGTGACTGACTGCTGATTCTATGCTGCAGCCCTTTTCTGCTGCCAGCTTCCTGGCTTTATACTAGCCCTGCCTGTTCCTTCTCAACTGGACTCAGGGATTATTTAGGCCACCTCAGATGTGGCCTATCCACTTAGCTGGCCCAATCTCAAGCTCATTAACCCTTCCTAGGCTCGTGTGCAGTGAACACCCTGTTGCAATGCTGGGATGCTTAGGTAACATTATAACATAGGAACTTGCTTTCCTACATAGCAAAGTCTCCAGCCCCAGAGAAGGGCACAGATTGTCACCAACAAAGTGTAAGTATGGAAAAATAATGTTTGATAGTAGGAAGAGAATGTGGCATGTGGAAGTGATAGCATGTTCAGTAGGGTGTGGCTGTGAGGAATTTCAAAACAGGAGAGACGCAGAGGTAGCAATTTTGAAGGAAACAGATGCAGTTAATTCTAACCCTCTTCTTCCCCCACCCCACAGCTATGTCTCGACTGGCATGATTTTCCACAAATGCTTTTAACAGAAAAGTTTTTCCGTTAAAAGCATTTGCAGAAAAGAGCGTCTAGATTGGCACGGACACTTTTGTGCAAAAGCACTTTTTGCAGAAAAGCGTCCATGCCAATCTAGAGGCGGTTTTGCGCAAGAAAGCCCCGATCACCATTTTCGCCATCAGGGCTTTTTTGCGCAAAACACTTTTTAGCTGTCTACACTGGCCCTCTTGCGCAAATACGTTTGCACAAGAGGGCTTTTTCCCGAACGGGAGCAGCATAGTATTTACGCAAGAACACTGACAATCTTACATTAGATCGTCAGTGTTCTTGTGCAAATTCAAGCGGCCAGTGTAGACAGCTGGCAAGATTTTGTGGAAAAACTTGCCAGTCTAGACGCAGCCCACATGTTCTCCACAGATAAATAAATAATCACAGTGGTAACGAACATCAGGAGCTCATACAACTGCACATCCACTAATGTGTTGTGATCTATGCCATCAAGCACCAGCAATGCCCCTCTGCTTGTATATTGGCCAAACTGGACAGTCTCTACGACAAAGGATAAATGGACACAAATCAGATATCAGAAATGGGAACATGCATAAACCCATAGGGGAACATTTTAACCTTCCTGGGCACTCAATCATGGATTTAAAAGTAGCTATTCTTCTACATAGGCATTTCACTAACCAAATACAGAGAGAATCTGCAGAACTAGAATTCTTCCATAGATTTGACATGATTACCCTGGGTTTGAACAAAGACAATAACTGGTTGCTGCATTACAAAGCCAATTTCTCTTATCTTTAATATCTGCATTTCCATTAAATGGACACATTCAACCCACTTAATTAGCCTCATTAACATGGGTCCTACAATTTACAAGTACTTTTTTTGCTGTTTTTTATAAATATATTTAATCTTGGTTTCTGTTATTTCCACTCCAATTCATCTGATGAAGTGGGTTTTACCCATTGAAGCTCATGATTCTATATATTTTGGTTAGTCTCTAAGGCTATGTCTACACTGCAGTGCTATTTTGGGATACTGGAGTATCCCAAAATAGCTATCCTGTATCTTAACAGCGAGCCTGTTATTTTGGGCTCACTATTCCAACGTCCCTGCAAACCTCATTCCATGAGGAGCAAGGGACATTTCAGAGTAGCAGATTATTTTGAAATTTGGCACTGTGTAGACACTGAAATAAGGTGAAATAACATTTGCAATTTGTATAGCTCAAATTGCGTATCTTATTTTCAACTACAGAAGAGCGTAGATGTAGCCTGCAGTGGAGTATAGACGTATTCCGAAATAACATAGTCTGTGTCTACACACAAGCAGTTACTTTGACGTAATATCAAAATAATGTTGAGCTGGAGGACTTCTTACTCTGACTCCTGTAACCCTCATTGTATGAGGAGTAAGGAAAGTCAGAGGAAGAGTGCTCTATTTCAACATAAGTGCTAAGTAAACGTTCCCAAATTTGAAATAAGCTATTTCGACTGAAGCTACACAATTAGCATAGCTCAAGTTGCATAGCTTATTTCGAGTTTAGCTCTGCTATGTAGATGTACCTTAAGATGCCATAGGACTACTCGCTGTTTTTAAAGTTACAGACTAAGATGGCTGCCCCTCAGAGGCTCCCCGGAATGTTGAAGGTCTGATTTGCCTCACATTTATTGCAGGATTCCAGAAAATCCTAACAAAAACACTTTACAAACCAATAACTATACAGAAATATCACAATATCTACTTCAGAAATGCAGCCTCTTTAGGAATGGAATATGGCACCTGTTTAGCATCAGACAACAACAATATGTGGCAAAGAAGAGAAATACCATGTCCACTTGAAAATGAAGCCCTTGCTGAGCGTGACAGTGGATTTGGGCCTAGATGCAGAGCCAATCATCCCTGTTTTTCCAGTGAAGGTATTTCTTGAAGTTCTTACAAGCAGATCTTGTTTTTATGTCTGATCCTAAACCTAAAACTTCATATTGTTTCAGTGGTTGGCTCCACTGCAAAAACACTAACAAATTTATTTTAGAAACCATAATTTTTACTGCTTGCAGTGTCACATCATGATGTGCAGAGACATTATGACTTTTCACAGAGTATGCCAGGGAAACTGGAGACAATGTGAATCCAGACTGAGATGGCTGCAATGATAATACTGTGCACTTACACTGTACTTCAAAGCCCTCCATAAACATTAATCGACACTCACAACAGCCCTGTGAGGTAGAGAGAGATTATTACCCAATTTTAGCAATGGGGAACTTGAGATATATTTAACTGAGGTTAAAAGACAGTCCCATCCTCACATATCAAATCAATGACAGAGCTAGATCAAAATTCAGGCGCTCTTAGCTCTTGCTCAGTTTCCGACAAAGGCATTTTGAACCTCAAGGCACTAAAGGGGTTTTGTGGATTGATTGCCACAAGTTTTCTTTTACTCCATTGCCGACTTTTCCAATTTTTTTGAGATTCTCACAATATTTTTGCTTTTCCTTAAAGTGCGAGCTCCAAGTGTCATGCATTTACAAGGGAAGCTCAACTTACATTTTTTGAAAAATAGTGACTCTCTAGTCCTCACAATTTCGAGAAAAGCTTAAAAACATGAATCTTAAGCATGCAAAACACAGAACACAATAAAGAAAACCCCCAAAATATTCTATTTTTAAAGCCTTGTGATTTTTAAGCCAATTTCATGACTCATTCATTATTTTGAATGTTTGGAACTGAAGATTATGAGAGCACGTAGAGACTCACCAATAAGGAAAATTGATACACTGTGTTTCCCTCTCTCTGGTCCTCAAACTGTGTTTATACCACTGTCGTGTCAGACCTTAGCAAGTGGGTGTGATTGTATCACCCCCTAGTGTCTACAGTCTACAGAAGCTAAGACCATGGTTACACTATACCTGATAGCTCGACTTAAAGTATGGAACTCCAGTTACGTATAATACATTGCTGGAGTCAATTTACCTTAAGCTGAGCTGGTGGTGTCCCCACAGCAAAAACGAGAGTACCAGATGCCAGTGGGGGCCCTCTGAGTTTGATTTAGTGAGTCTTAACTAGACTTGCTAAATCAAACTCCAGAAGATTGATTGCAGCAGCAGCAATCTTCCATTTAGTGTAGACAAGAGCTAAGTGCCTTATTCTGCTACTATACTAGTATGTGTGACTGTTTGGGGCTCGGCTGTAGCTTTCAATTTGTGAATTACACTTTTTTTTGTTACTTTATATTCCTCATGTGGGTTTTGATCCCAAATTACCAAACTTCTGTCAAATTAGCCAGCACCCAGTGCTTCCCCATGTCCAGTTTAGCAAGGGTGGATCCTTTCACACATGTATTCTTCTCACCAGCTTCCCCCCCATCTCCAAGTCTTGTCCTTTCTTTTTCATGGAGAAATTTTAAAAAATTATTGACCTTTAAAACATTATACTTGCAGGATCCAGACTCATTGGGCAGTAACAGTTCTCTAACAGCTGACAACACAGCTATGTCCTCACAGTCTGACAACTCAGTCTGTGCCCCTCAGCATCTAGGGAGGGTGGTCTTGTGTGTGGACTGTACTAGCCAGTGTCATGACTAGTACGCTATGCATGTACAGAATAGCACAGTGTCATCGGCAAGCTCTGCTTCCATGGTTGTAGCTCTGATAACAGCTACTTTCAGACTTGTGGGATAAGCAAACAAATACCATTATCAATGCAAATGAATCAGAAATTACCCAGAATCTCAAAGGTAATTGCAGACATTTGTGAATGATGTCTAAAATGCATTTCTGTCCATGATTTGCTCTTTGAATCTCATTTTAATGTCTTGATTTAATCCAGGTCCGCTTAAAGAGCTGCCTAACCTGAGAGGCTTAATTCATTATGTGTGTAAAGTGCTAAATGGGCTTGGTCCAAAAGCCATTGAAATCTTTGCATTAAGGCATTCCAAGAGCTACCTGTAATGTTTAAATTCTAATTATGGATATAAACAGCGGCACATTTTGCTACCCAAAAGGGAATAAATACCAATTAATTTAGAACACCTGCATGTCCTTTACTAAAGTCAGACACACAATATTTGCATATAACTATAAAAGGGCAGAGTTTAGCCCTTAAACAGGCAGAGGAGAGATTAAGAGACAATGTCTTCCCCTGTTTGTTCACTTCTACTGGGCAATAATATAATTTTCAGTCTCACGTCTCTATTTCAGACCACATATGGCAGTAATATTGGATCTTCACCATCTCAGCTTAACCATGACTAAACAGGTTGATGAATGTCATGCATCTTATCATCATACATGCATATTTTTAAATATAATTCACTTTTGATCTGCACCCTTGTGCAGTGGCGAATGAAAACAGTTACGATTTCTTCCACTGTCTGCCTTTAAATGTATTAAACAGCCCTGCTGTCAATAGATTATATTCTTGTACAATGATAATAGCCCAAAAAACTAAGAGGCCTTGTCAGGAATTGCAGTTGTCACAGTTTGATGCAAATGATTTTACTTGGTGTTCATCTGCTGCACAATCATCTCATAATCTGGATATACATCACAGCATGACATGTAAATTTCCTGCTACTCTGCTTTCATTTCCAGAGGCAGCAATCAAATGAAAACCATTCAACCTCACCAAAATGTATAAATAATTTTCATTCAAACATATTAACAGTCAAAATATGAGAATTTATCACAGAGTACTACGCCTTTTAAGAAGCAATAAAGACTTTACTTTTTAAGCATATTTCTACTTAGAAAAGTAATATGAACAGTAACTTGCAATTTTATAAGAGAATTTAAAAGTCCGCATATAAAGCCTAATCTTCAAACTTCAGTGTGTTGCTGCTGCTTTGCTACATATCTTGCTTGCAAAAATAAAATTATTAACCTGGAAAAGTACAAAGGAAAAACCTACATCTACATTTAAATTACTACCTCTAAAAAGAGACATTATTAAACATACTAGAACCACATCAACTCTGCCATGTACAATAGATAAAAATATTAAAGGTACAAAGAATTGACATGAAATAACATCTGATGATGTGATAATTAAACCATCCCTTCATTTTAGTTTATTACATTGTATTGCTAATGCCAATCCATTCTTACATGAAAATAATCAGGTATACCTGAAAATGATATCCTTTAAATTCTGTTTTTTGAAAATCACAAATATCCACAAACTTCCACTTGAATTCCAAGTAAACCAATGCTAGCTGTCAATTATTTTGTTTCTGATGAAAGGAGATGAAGGTAACAATTGAAAAAGGAAAATATTTGCCCTAACTGCCTGGCTGTGAAGTTCATAGAATCGTAGAATCCTAGGGCTGGAAGAGACCTCAGGAGGTCATCGAGTCCAGCCCTCTGCCCAAAGCAGGACCAACCCCAACTAAAGCATTCCAGCCAGAGCTTTGTCAATTTAGGACTTAAAAACATCGAGGGATGGACAATCCACCACCTCCTTAGGTAACCCATTCCAGGACTTCACCATTCTCCTAATGAAATAGTTTTTCCTAATATCCACCCTAGACTTCCCCACACTGTAATTTGAGACCGTTGCTCTTTGTTCTGCCATCCGTCACTACTGAGAACAGCCTCTCTCCATCCTCTTTGGAACCTCCCTTCAGGAAGTTGAAGGCTGCTATCAAAAGTTAAATGGGAGATTTGAGTTTGGCAGCACTTTCAGGACCTGCCTAAGCAACATTGAGTCTATTGTGTATGCAAAAGTTCTAGGCCCAGGGTTAGGGTAATAAGAGATGAGCAGGCTGTTGGCTAACTACATGATCCTCATGCTCTACCTACTGGAGTCAAGGGGAAAATAGCCATTGACTTAGTACTGTCGAACCAGGCCCTCCACTTTAGCCTAGCCCAATGGGCAACCTAGGCTAGTGAGTGAACTGCATGAGCGGCCCTCCTTCATCTCAGAGAGCTGCAAGATTGATATAACCAAGATGGTTAGGGTAGTTTTGCTAACTGTGCTTGTGTACCGAGAATTTGTGGGGGGTGCCTATTGAACTGCAGCAGCACTTTGACTGGATGCAGAGGAAGCACACAGCTCTCACAGTTAAAGCTGTGTGCAGTTAGCATGCACCTCACTTCACATGTCCTTGCTTATGTATCACTTTAGCAATACCCCTCGAAAAAAACCTAACGTGGATGGAAACCAGCAGAATCTGACAACCCTGAGCATGGGAACAATAAACAAAAAGGTCTTGTGAGACACACACAGAACCCCAATAGGACATGCGTGGTCCTTGGGCCACCACTGCTCTCGCTTTACCTGCTGTAATTCTGGGACCTATAACAGCAATTGTTTGCAAATATAGGGCCTGGCGGTGCAACTACTGCTTACCAGGCATAGTGCTTATTGCCAACTGTGAGCTCACAGGAGAGCAAATGTTGATGGACTCAGGGCTGCGAGGAGCATAATAGGCACCAAGAAGCAAAGTTGCACTGGAGTGAGAATCAAATCTTTTTCAACTTTCCAGTAGCAGATTTGCCCCAACTGCCTGGCTCTTTTGTTCAGCACCATTCACTGAAGGCGAATTGTTGAAAACACTGACACGTAGTAATTGACAAATCAAAAGTGGGGAGATACTTTCTCCTGCTTAGGAAAGGAAGGCAGGAACAAAGGGCAGTTTACTGTTACTATTAATGATGGTGCATGGGAAAAAATGCCATCTCCCTTTAAATTGGACCCTTTGTTTTCAAGAAATAGGTAAAAACTGCCAAGATGACAGTTTTTCCCATTTTTCCAGTGAGTGTGTCGGAGGAACTAGAAGTGCAATAACCTGGGGTACAGCAGGCTCAGCCATTTGAAATAAAACTTTGCAGTACTAATGTTTTTGTAACTGCTTTCATATTGTAATGATATTTTTCCAAGCACTGGTTTTATTTGATCTTAAATACCTTTTTGGGAAAGTCCAGTGAGCTGACTCTAATAAAATCATGCTATTGAAAAAAGGTTTAAGTGGAATGTTCAGAATAAATTACAAAACTGCATGCAAGAATACCAGCTAGTGCTGCAATAAAAATCTGGAAATGAGGATTCTTGCAATATATTTTAAAGAAGTAGTATACTTTTTTTTGTTCATTTTTTTTCACGGAATGTTTCATAATAGAAAGCTTTTGCAACGTGAAAGAGGTAAAGGAATAACGAATGAATAAAGTGCCAAAGAAATTGCATTTTAAATAAAAACTTTTTGTGCTACAGAATATATTTCATATCATTTTCAATAACTTTTGGGAGATCATAGGAAAAGTAATTTCATTCTATTTTGCTGTGCCAAAATACCTACATTACATCACATTTAGACAGTCTGAAACTCCCTCCCTCCCCAATATAGTCATGACACTTTAAATGTAACTTTATGTCTCTTTTGCATTTAAGGCTGGTATCAATCAAAGAACAAAGTCCAGTTTCCATGACCTGGAAAACCCTGATAATTCAATTTTGAGGAGCTTCCAAAATATATCTGAGGCTTTTCCCAGACTTCCATTTTGTCCGCATAACAGCCAGCTTTATATTTTATTCTTTAATCCAACACTAAGAGGTGAACTGACTAGGGATGAAGGGAATGATCAATATATAAGTATAATTTCCCTTTGTGTTGTACTGCTGCCAGGCATCTCAAGAGCACTAGGAATGGCTTTGTCTGTTTTAGCAAGTTACCTCTGAGGTGTACCATCCAGAATCAAGCAAAATGGAAACAGTCTGTAAAATCAATATTATTTTAGAAACATTCTCATTAGCTGGCAGATGCCGCTTTGGACAGAAACTTTCCTTTTTTTCCTTGGCCAACACTTCTCCTCCCAGTGTCCAAGGGACCTACCGCGAACCTCACTCTTTACTCTGTTGAAGGGCATGAGAACTCACCAGAGGTCGCCAAAGACACTTGCAGATCATTGCAGTTGAATCATTGAGATGTACAAAGACTGAGTCTGAATTCATGCTGATTTTATACTTAGGTACATTCATTGATTACAATGGACTGACTCCTGATTTACAGTTGGAGCTGGAATCAGGCCTATTCATTTTATATCCCAAATAAAAAGGCCATGAAGACAGAATGTTATGCAAAAAAGCACCCTGGTGAAATTAAACAAATCAAATCTCATTAATTAGAAAACCGTTCCACATTTGTATAATTTCAGGACTCTACAAGCTTCTGTGAGTTTCAGGATCGTGGACTGACAGGGTCCTGGTGATGCATCCTAAAGAAAGCAAAAACCAGAAACAGGAGGAAATGAAGCAAAAGACTAACACAGATGGATAGCACTCCTTAACTAGAACCACACCCACTATACCAGCTACTGCAATCATAGAATCATAGGGTGTGTCTACACTGCAGGGCTTAACTCAAAATAAGCTAAGCAAATTGAGCTACGTCAACTGCATATCTAATTTCAAAATAGCTTATTTTGAAATAGGGAGTGTCTACACCGCACTTATTTCAAAATAGAGCACTCTTCCTCCGACTTTCCTTATTCCTCATACAATGAGGGTTACAGTCCTTCAGCATTTTGACACTATTTTGAAATAACTGCCTGCTGTGTAGACACGGACTAAATTATTTCAGAATAGCGCTAGTTATTTCAAAATAATGTTGCAGTGTGTAGTGGAAATGCAGAGAACGATTGTAATATTGAGAAGACTAGGTGGTGTACAGCAATCGTTCCTTTTATGCCTGCATCTCCTTTTAGACCTGGAAGCCCTAGACAGCCATTTGTGCTTTTTGTTTCTCATTATTCTGTCATCATTCTCAAAGAGTTAGCTGCTTGCTTAAGATGGTATAGTTTAGGAATGCACTGTTTACTCTCAACAAGTTCTGGGATGGGTCCCAAGGCCATCCACCTGGTATGAGTAAGGGAGTGTTTGGAATGATCACATAGTTATCTATGCTGAATGTTTGCCACCTGCTAAAGCTAATTATTTGACCTGGGAAAATATCCAATTTATCAACAATCTTGCCAGGTTTTCAGAACAACAGGCGTGAGTAATGTAGATCCAATAGTACATAAATGCCGGGAATATTCCTAACATCAGAACCTCAGCATTGACCAAAGCCGCAGAAGGTGCTACTTAGCGGCCATTGGGGTACGTCTCCTGTCCTTCTTCACGGGGTTCTCAGTAGCAGAAGGGACATAAGCATTGTATTTTATTCTGAGATTTGCTTAACAAAGTCTTTAAGCCTTCACCCAATTTGTGTGTTTATTGCCTCCAAATCCTTTAAGGAAAGGACCATTGCCTCTTGGTCAAAGTAGGAATAAGAGATCCTCCAGAAAAGGGCTTATTTTCCAGAGAATCACGTCTAGCCTGGCGCTTTTCTCCGGCTTATCTCCAAGCCGGAAAAAAGCGGCAGCCATGTTAATGCAAATACCGCGGGGGATATTTAAATCCCCCGCGGATTTTGCTATTCCGATGTGCTACATTAGCATCCCTTTTCTGGAAGGGATGCCAGTGTAGACACAGCCAATGGGTTTATGAAGGGGATGGTTTGATGAGATAACATGATCTTGGTAATTACTTGACCATTCATTATCAGTGGGAAATAGGTCAATGGACGGACGATAGGAGTTACTATAGAGAACTTTCTGGGTGTCTGGCTGATGAGTTTTGCCCACACGCTCAGGGTTTAGCTGATCACCATATTTGGGGGCGGGAAGGAATTTTCCTCCAGGGTAGATTGGCAGAGGCCCTGGAAGTTTTTCGCCTTCCTCTGTAGCATGGGGTACAGATCACAACTGGAGGATTCTCTGCATCTTGGGGTCTTCAAAGTATTTGAAGGCTTCAATATCTGAGATATAGGTGAGAGGATTATTCTAGGAGAGATGGGTGAGATTCTGTGGCCTGCACTGTGCAGGGGGTCAGACTAGATGATCATAATGGTCCCTTCTGACCTTAAAGTCTATGAGTCTATGACTAGGCAGGGATCGTCGAATTGAGAACGTAAATGCGTGGTTGCGCAGGTGGTATCACAGAGAGGGCTTTGGTTTCTTCAACCATGGGACTCTGTTCTGGGCACAAGGATTGTTAGGAAGAGATAGGATCCACCTAACGAAGAGAGTAAGGAGCATCTTTGCGGGCAGGCTTACAAACCTAATGAGGAGGGCTTTAAACTAGGTTCGTCGGGGGACAGTGACCAAAACCCCAAGGGGAGTGGGAAAGTCAGATACCGGGAAGAAATGCAGAGAGGAATGAGCAAGAAAGGAGGACCCCTGATTCGAATGGAGAAGATAGGGCGATCAACTGGTTACCTGAGGTGTTTGTACACTAATGCGAGAAGCCTAGGCAACAAACAGGAAGAACTGGAGGCTCTGGCACAGTCCAAGAAATATGATTTAATTGGAATAACTGAGACTTGGTGGGATGACTCGCATGACTGGAGCGCTGTTATGGAAGGGTATAAACTGTTCAGGAAGAACAGGCAGGGGAGAAAAGGAGGAGGAGTTGCACTATATATAAGAGAGTACTATGATTGCTCTGAACTCCAGTGTAAAGAGAGAGAAAAACCTGTTGAGAGTCTATGGGTTAAGTTTAAAGGAGCAAACAACAGCAGTGATGTTGTGGTTGGTGTCTGCTACAGGCCACCGAATCAGGTGGATGAGGTAGATGAGGCTTTCTTCGGACAACTGAGAGAAGCTTCCAGATCGCAGGCCCTGGTTCTCGTGGGGGACTTTAATCACCCTGACATCTGTTGGGAAACCAATACAGCAGTACACAGGCAACCCAGGAAGTTTTTGGAGAATGCTGGGGATAACTTCTTGACACAAGTGCTGAAGGATCCGACCAGGGGCCATGCGCAGCTTGACCTTCTGCTCACAAACTGGGAGGAACTAATAGGGGAAGTAGAGGTGGGTGACAATCTGGGAAGCAGTGATCATGAGATGGTAGATTTCAGAATCCTGACCAAAGGAAGAAAAGAAAGTAGTAAAATACACACCTTGGACTGGCTAAAGATGTGAAGGGTAACAAGAAAGGTTTCTACAGGCATGTTAACAAGAAGAAGGTGATCAGAGAGGGTGTGCGGCCCCTACTGGATGAAGGAGGTAACCTAGTGACAGATGATGTGGGGAAAGCTGAAGTACTCAATCCTTTCTTTGCCTCTGTATTCATGGACAAGGTGGGCTCCCAGACTAATGCACTAAGTGACGTAAGATGGGATGAAGCTGAACAGCCCTTGGTGGGTAAAGTACAGGTTAGGAACTATTTAGAAAAGCTAAACATACACAAATCCATGGGTCCGGACTTAATGCATCCGAGGGAACTGAGGGAGTTAGCAAATGTCTTTGAGGAGCCTTTGGCCATTATCTTTGAAAAGTCGTGGAGATCGGGAGAACTCCTAGTTGACGAAAAAGGCAAATGTAGTGCCCATCTTCAAAAAAGAGAAGAATGACGATCCAAGGAACTATAGGCCGGTAAGTATTACCTTGGTTCCTGGAAAAATCATGGAAGGGATCCTTAAGGAATCCATGTTGAGGCACTTGGAAGAGAGGAAAGTGATTAGGAATAGTCAGCATGGATTCACAAAGGGCAAGTCGTGCCTGACCAATCTGATTAGCCTCTATGATGAGGTAACTGGCTCTGTGGATGTGGGAAAGTCAGTGAATGTGATATACCTTGACTTTAGCAAGGATTTTGATACCGTCTCCCACAATATTCTTGCCAGCAAGTTAAGGAAATGTGGATTGGATAAATGGACAGTAAGATGGATAGAAACATGGCTAGAAGGTCGAGCCCAGAAGGTAGTGATCCACGATGTCAGGATGGAGATCGGTTTCTAGCGGAGTGCCCCAAGGTTCGGTTCTAGGAACAGTTTTGTTCAATATCTTTATTAATGACCTGGATGAGGGGATGGATTGCACCCTCAGCAAGTTTGCGGATGACACTAAGCTAGGGGGAGAGGTAGATAAGCTTGAGGGCAGAGATAGGGTCCAGAGTGACTTAGACAAATTGGAGGATTGGGCCACAAGAAATCTGATGAGATTCAACAAGGACAAGTGCAGAGTCCTGCACTTGGGACGGAAGAATCCGAAGCATAGTTATAAGCTGGGGACCAACCAGTTAAGTAGCAGTTCTGCAGAAAAGGACCTGGGGGTTACAATGGATGAGAAGCTGGATATGAGTCAACAGTGTGCCCTTGTAGCCAAGAAGGCTAATGGCATATTAGGCTGCATTAAGAGGAGCATTGCCAGCAGATCCAGAGATATCATTATTCCCCTTTATTCGGTTTTGGTGAGGCCACATCTGGAGTATTGTGTCCAGTTCTGGGCCCCCATTACAAAAAGGATGTGGACGCATTGGAGAGGGTCCAGCGGAGGGCAACCAAAATGATTAGGGGGCTGGAGCATATGACTTATGAGGAGAGGCTGAGGGAGTTGGGTCTGTATAGTCTGCAGAAGCAAAGAGTGAGGGGGGTTTTGATAGCAGCCTTCAACTTCCTGAAGGGAGGTTCCAAAGAGGATGGAGAAAGGCTGTTCTCAGTAGTGACAGATGGCAGAACAAGGAGCAATTGTCTCAAGTTGTGGTGGGAGAGGTCCAGGTTGGATATTAGGAAAACTATTTCACTAGGAGAGTGGTGAAGCACTGGAATGGGTTACCTAGGGAAGTAGTGGAGTATCCATCCCTAGAGGTGTTTAAGTCTTGGCTTGACAAAGTCCTGGCTGGGTTGATTTAGTTGGGATTGGTCCTGCCCAGAGCAGGGGGTAGACTTGATGACCTCCTGAGGTCTCTTCCAGCTCTATGGTTCTATGATTCTATGATCTGCTGGCAGAACTGAACCTGAGACTTTGGGAGCTCGGTGCATGAGCTTCTGCTGCATGGGCTATAAGCCAGATGGCTCTCAGATAAGGCTGTAGAGCAGACTCACTATTCTCTCAATAAGTGGTCTCAGTGCCACTAGATGTGACAATACACCAAACTTATAAGGGACATGGGTTACACATGCACAGTGCCTCAGCCTTGATTCTCTGCCTTGTGTGGTCGTTGAAGCAGAAGAAGAGCTCTTTGTAGCTCAAAAGCTCTTTTCCCAACACAAAATGGTCCAATAAAAGACCCCACCTCGTCTTACCAGTGTTCAGAATGGACAGGAGGGCTGGACCTGGAGTTTCTGATTTGATCGAGTGAGCAGCAGCCCAGTCCACCTTTAGACTGGAAGAGAATGAGGTCAAGCTGTCTGGGAGATGTGCTGGTTCCTGACACTTTATAGGAAGCCCCCAGATGGTGTTTGAAGCTTCCTTCCCAGTGTGAAGAGCTGCAACAGTCCTGCCAGAATCCCTGCAGAAGCATGGCTGCATGTGGCATGGGGTTGAAATAGTGCATCATCCCGCTCTGATGGAAAAGTTCCCCATAGAAACTGCTGAATGTCAAGAGAAGAAGCTGTTTTCTTTATGGAGCAACTTTGCAGAATCCAGTTCTGACTCGCACTTTTTTAGGGAGAATAAATACATACTCCGCACATTTTAATTGTCACTCATGTTTTAACTTCAATAGCTTAAATATTTTCTTTTCAACTCTAGGAGATAAGTGGGAGGCTGCTATCATAAAGTCTCTGCTGGCTGATTTGGATGATCCTAGATTTTGTTGCTGAGCCCAGACCATCTTCCTTGCTTGACACCCAATACAGTGTAGCCTCAGGCCCTGATTTTCCAATCACATCCATGTAGGCAGTCTCTTGCCTCTGAGTTGACATGCTCCACACAGGTGCTAGCATACCACCATCTTATTCCAATGACAGGAATGATCTTTACTGGTCAGGATCTGAAAGTGATACCATCTGGTGAATAAAGAAGTCTTAATATTAAAGATTTGAGCCCCCTGGTTCATCCGTCTCATTCCCAAGAGAGTAGTGCTATGAAGGGAATCACAGGAGGAAGCCAAGCAGCAGTTGTGTGGGTAGAAACTCAATAATAATGGGAATTTCAACTATCCCCACACTGACTAGGAACATGTCACCTCAGGACGAGATGCAGAGAGAACATTTTTTCATCTTTAAATGACTACTTCTTGGAGCAACTAGTCTTATAATCCACGAGAGAAGAGGTGATTCTTGATTTAGTCTTAAGGGGAGCACAGGATCTGGTCCAAGAGGTGAGTATAGCTGGACAGTTTAGTAATTGTGATCATAATATAATCTGTCTGTAATGGGAAAAACACTATATTAGCCTAACATCGCAGGATTTAATTTAAGAAAGGGGGACTACACAAAAATGAGGAGGTTAGTTAAACAGAAATTAAAAGGTATAATACCAAAAGTAAAATCCCTACAAAGTGCATGGAAACTTTTTTAAGACACTGTAATAAAGGCTCACCTTAAATGTAAACCTCAAATTTAAAAACATTTAAAAACCCCTCCAAAAGTGCTGCTGTGGCTAAACAACAAAGTAAAAGAAGCAGTGGGAGACAAAAGAGCATTGTTTTAAAAAGTGGAAGATAAATCCTAGTGAGGAAAATAGAAAGGAGTATGAACTCTGGCAACGAAGTGTAAAAATATAAATAGAAAGACCAAAAAAGAATTTGAAGAACAGCTAGCCAAAAACTCATAAAATCATAGAAATTTTCTCAAAGTACATCAGAAGCAGGAAGCCTGGTAAACAAGCAGTGAGGACACTGGACAATCAAGATGCTAAAGGAGCACTCAAGGATGATAAAGCCATTGTAGAGAAACTAAATGAATTCTTTGCATCAGTTTTCATAGATGAGGACTTGAGGAAGATTCCTAAACCTGAGCCAATCTTTTTAGGTGACAAATCTGAGGAATTGTCCCAGATTGAAGTGTTGTTAGAGGCAGTTTTGGAACAAATTGATAAACTAAGCAGTAATAAGTCACCAAAGCCAGATGGCATCCACCCAAGATTTCTGAAGAAACTCAAACGTGAAATTGTAGAATTACTAACTATGGTTTGTAACCTACCCTTTAAATCACAGCTTTTGTACCAAATGACTGGATGATAGCTCATGTGATGCCAGTTTTTAATAAAAGCTCCAGAGGCGATCTTGGCAGTTACAGGCTGGTAGGTCTAAGTTCAATCCTGGGCAAACTGGTTGATACTATAGTAAAGAACAGAATTGTCACATCGATTAACATAATTTGTTGGGGGAAGAGTCAATGTGGTTTTTGTAAAGGGAAATCATGCCTCGTCAATCTACTGGTATTCTTTGAGGGGGTCAACAAGATGCAGACAAGGGGGAGTGAGTAGACATAGTGTGGTTAGATTTCCAGAAAGTCTGACAAAATGCCTCAACAAAGACATTTAAGCAAAGTAAACTGACATGGGAAAAGAGGGAAAGCCCACTCATGGACTGTTAACTGGTTAAAAGACAGGAAACAAAGGATAGGAATAAATGGTCAGCTTTCAGAAGGAAGAGAGGTAACTAATACTGTTCCTCAAGGGTTTGTGCTGGGTGAAAGAGGTAATCACTGAAGTGACAAAATTGCTCAAGGTAGTTCAGTCCACAGTAGAATGTGAAGAACTTCAAAAGGATCTCACAAAACTGAGTGACTGGAAAATAAAATGACAGATGAAATTCAGTGTTGATGAATGCAAAGTATGCATATTGGAAATCATAATCCCAACTATACATATAAAATGACGGGGTCTGAATGAGCTGTTATCACTCAAGAAAGAATGTTGGAAATCATTAAGAAAAGGATAGATAATAAGACAGAATATCTGATTCCCTCTATATAAATCTATTGTACACCCATGTTTTTCATACTGTGTGAAGATGTAGTTGCCTTATCTCAAAAAAAATACATTTGAATTGGAAAAAAGTTCAGAAAACGGCAACAAAAGTTATTAGTGGTATAGAACAATTTCCATGTGTAGAGAGATTAATAAGACTAGGTCTCCTCTATTTGGAAAAAGTGATGACAAGGAGGGATATGATAGAAGTCTGTAAAATCATAGCTGGTGTGGCAAAAATAAATAAGGAAAAGTTGTGTACTCCTTTCCAAACCACACGAAGTAGGGATCACCAAATGAAATTTATAGGCAGCAGGTTTAAAAACAAAACTAAGTATTTCTTTACACAGTGCATAGTTGATCTGTGGAACTCCCCACCCAAGGATGTTCTGAAGACCAAGACTTTAACAGGGTTAAGAAATGAGCTAGATAATTCATAGAGTCTAGCTCCATCAATGGCTATTAGCCACAATTGGCAGGAATGATGTCCCTAGCCTCTGTTTGTCAGAGCTTGAATGGGCAATAGAGGATGGATCACAACTTTTAGAAAAACATCCAATCTTGATTTTAAAATTGTCAGAGATGGAAAATTTAACACGACCCTTAGTAAATTGTTCCAGTGATTAATTATGCCCACTGTTAAAAATGTACACCTTGTTTTGAGTCTGAATTTGTCTAGCTTCAACTTTCAACTATTGTATCATGTTCTACCTTCTCCTGCTAGACTGAAGAGCCTATTATTAAATATTTGTTCCCTGTGTATATACAGGCAGTCCCCGAGTTACGCAGATCCGACTTATGTCGGATCCGCAGTTACGAACGGGGCCCGTCTCCCTGGTCTCCAGCAGACCAGGGAGAGGAAGCAAAGCGGCAGAGCGCGCAGGCAGCGGACAGCCCAGACGCGTCTGGGCTATCTGCTGCCCGCGTGCTTCGCGGCTTTGCTCTGCTTTGCTCCCCGTCTCCCTGGCCAGGGAGAAGGGGAGCAAAGCAGAGCAAAGCCGCGGAGCACGCGGGCAGCGGACAGCCCAGACGCGTCTGCAGACCAGGGAGAGGGGGAGCAAAGCAGAGCAAAGCCGCGGAGCCCGAGGGCAGCAGGACAGCCAGGGCGCATCTGAGCTGTCCCGCTGCCCCCGTGCTCCGCGGCTTTGCTCCGGACGCCTGTGGTACAGCAGCTGGGGCGCTGCCGGTTAGCCCTGTAGCGCCGCTCTGGGCGCTACTGGACCAACCCGGCAGCACCCCAGCTGCCCTGCCCCAGGCATCCTGATTCAGCCACTGCTGGTCAGTTTCAGCAGTGGCTGAATCAGGACGCCTGGGGCAGAGCAGCTTGGGTGCTGCTGGGTTGGTCCAGTAGCGCTGAGGAGCGGCGGCGCTACTGGACCAACCCAGCAGCACCCCAGCTGCTCTGCCCCAGGCGTCCCCAAGTCAGCCGCTGCTGAAACTGACCAGTGGCTGACTACAGGAAGCCCCTGACCCGGGCTTCCTGGAATCAGCCGCTGATCAGTTTCAGCAGCAGCTGAGTTAGGGATGCCTGGGGTTCTTAAGTTGAATCTATATATAAGTCAGAACTGGCGTCCAGCTTCAGCTGCTGTTGAAACTGATCAGTTTCAGCAGCGGCTGAATCTGGACGCCAGTTCCGACTTACATACAGATTCAGCTTAAGAACAAACCTACAGTCCCTATCTTGTACGTAACCCGGGGACTGCCTGTACTTCTAGACTGGAATCCAGTTACCCCTTCATCTTCTTTTTGTTAAACTAAATAGACTGAGCTCTGGAAGTTTATGAGGAAGGGTTACATTGTGGCTCTTCTCTGAACCCTCTTCAATTTAGCAATTTCCTTTTTGAACACTGGGCACAAGAACAGCACACAGTATTCCGGCAGTGATAAATATAGAGGTAAAATAACTCCTCTACTTGAGATTCCCCTGTTTATGCATCTCTGGATCACATTAATTCTTTTGGCCATATCATCACAGAGGGAGCTTTGATTATCTACTGCAACCCCCCAAGTGTATTTTAGAGTCATTGTTTCCCAAGGTAGAATCCCCAGCATGGAAGTATTTTTTGTTCACAGATATATACAGTTAGGCTGCGTCTACACTGGCATGATTTTGTGCAAATACTTTTAACGGAAAAGAGATGTGCTTTTGCGCAAAAGCATCCAGGGCAGTGTAGACACTCTCTTGCGCTAGAAAGCTCCGATGGCCGTTTTAGCCATCGGGCTTTCTTGCGCAAGAAATTAACGTTGCCTGTCTACACTGGCCTCTTGCACAAGAATACTTGCGCAAGAGGGCTTATCCCTGAGTGGGAGTGTCAGAGTATTTGCGCAAGAAGCACTGATTTCGTACATTAGAACGTCAGTGTTCTTGCGCAAATACTCGTAGCCAGTGTAGACAGGTGGGAAGATTTTGCGCAAAAGCGACTGCTTTTGTGCAAAATCTTGCCAATGTAGACACAGCCTTAGCCATATGAAAACATATTGTTTTTTGTCCCCTAGAAATAGATCACTCTAAATGAGTGACTTGTCCTCTTCATTATTTGCCACTTTCCCAATTTTTTTGTCATTTGTATTATCAGTGATGACTTTGTTTTCCTCCAGATCACACATAGATAAAGATGTTAAATAGCACAGGGCCAAGAACCAATCATCACAGGACCCACTGTAAGCAGCCCCACTCAGTTAGCTATTTTTAATACATTTAGTGGATGCCATGTTAAATTTTATGTCATTCTAAATTTTAAATCAAAATGTCGCATAGCAACCAATCAAATGCCTTACAGAAGTCTAACAATATTACATGAACACTATTACCTTTATCAATCAAAACACTAATATGAGCAAAAAAAAAAGATATCAAGTTAGTTTGATAGCTATTTTCCATAAACCCATGTTGATTTGCATTACTTCATTATGAACAAAGTCCTGTATCAGCCACTTCATTATCTTGCCCAGACTGATAGGCTTGTAATTACCCATCATTCCATTTTACCCTTCCAAAAACTGGCACATTAGCTTTCTTCCTTTATTCTGGAATTTCCCCACTTTTCCAATACTTATCGAAAATCAACTTTAATGGTAAAAGAGCCCCTCATTCAGCTCTTTAAAAACTCTGAGATGCATGTTATATGGATCTGATGATTTAGTAATGTCTAACTTTAGTCACTTCTATTTAATATCCTCCAGAAATACTAGTAGGCTGGAAAGAGGGTTATCCTCTAATACAGAACAGAAATAATTATTGAACATCTTGGCCTATTCTGTGTTATTATTGATAATTTTACAATATCATTGTTGGGATCCTTTCTGTTCCTAATATATTTTTAAAATTGCTTCTTATTGTCCTTACCACTGCTAGCCATAGAGTGCTTCTTGTGTCCCATGGCTTCCCTTATCAATATTCTGCAATTCCCAACTTCACATTTATATTAATTACTATTTGTTTCCTTTTTCTGCTATTTGATATATATATATATTTTATAGCTGCTGTCACTTCTACTATAAACCAGTTTGTTTGTTTTTTCAACCAGTACAGTATCGTCTTCAACTGTGGTACCGTGGCTTTTTGGAAATCTAATAAGGTGTTCTTAAATTATTCCTAATTATAGCTTGCCATTTAATATCAAGTCCTCTTCCTACTGCAGTCACTGGCAAAAACTCTCTATCCAATTTGGGGCTACATGACACTCAAACTAGGGAAGTAAAGGGTTAAACAGTTACCTGAAAAGCATCACCAGCTGAGCCGAGCCCACTGTGCCACCAGAGGGACACTGCTCCAGCCTGACCAGGCACATGTAGCATTACTCAGCAGGTCTAGCTAGGGTAAATCAGCCCCCGCTTAAGGCATGGTGCAGTGGGACCATGACCGGCTGGAGCAGCGCTGTTGCCTGTGGCGCATCAGAACCCTGGCTGGCCAGAGCAGCACTACCCCATTGAGGGCTTGGCTGGAGGAGCCACCCCCACCCCAGCTCACTGCGGGCTATGAGGACCCCGGTTAACCAGTTAAATGATTAAAATGATATTATTTAACTGGTTAAAATTTTAAAGGGGTATTTGCATCCATAATACAAACCCAGCTACATCCACCCACCCCATTGCATCCTGAGAGCTGCTGAGCATCCTCAACTGAAGTTAAGAAGGACATGATCCCCCTTTGAGTGTTATTTTGTAGCCTCTTAGGGCAGGGATGTTTTCACCTGTGTTTGGCAGAGCACCAAATGCAACAATGACCGTCAGTAAATGGTTATTTATTTACTAATATTATAGCATTTAAGACAAACAAAAGGCACATTCCAAATTCTGTACAATCTCAGTAGTAGTGTAACTATTCACATCATCTAGATATCATGGCAAGTGAATATTTACTATGGATTTGCCAGCTGTTGTAAATCTCTCAAGGAAGTATGAAGAGTGGTGGTATTTCTGAGGTTGGGGAGAAGAGCTTTGCCTTGCCATTCTGATTTTTCAGTTGATTAGGGCATTATTAGTGTACCACCATATTCTATGGAGGCTAGTCTCCAATCATGGAAATATATACTCTTATTAAGGCCCAGGGTTTTCCCTGATGAACTCTGTTCCATGCCACCAAACCACTTAACGTCTGATATCCTAGACTCAAACAGCAGTTCTAGGAAACTTTCAAGAAATTTTTTTTTTTTAATTACAGAGAGATACAGTTCCAGTTTGCAAATGTACATAGGAGCTACTCTGATAATAAAAAGGTGACATCACAATACTAAACCAGTATATACCAGAGACAATTTTTATAGTAACATCCACCACTGCCCTGTCAACGTGTAAATTTACCGCAGTTTATACAAGTGCCTATTTATATATTATAGTGAAGAATATTGGCAGGAATTATATATTATTACATTCCAAAAATTCTTAGGAGAGCACTAAAGTTGCACTAAGAAGTTGGAAATGACAAAATTAAAGTTGACTGGGCAATCTTAACTTGGTCCTCTTTTACCTATGAATTATGATAGTCTTTATTTACATGATCTCCTACTATTTTTTCCACAGGACTCCTCCCTTATTTGGTACGCATGTAAACAGGGTCTGAAATGCTTGCTATCAGGCAGCTAAAAGGAGAGAGCTGCCCTGGGCATGGGTGTGCCCACTACAATTGTTTAGCTCTGCAAGATCATTAATTGTTAATTGTTAATATGTAAATACAGCACATGCCAGGAGGGGGAGGGAATAGGAGGTGTGGCTATGTAAATCTAATTCAGCCAGTTCTGATGGAGGATCAGTGTTGGAATGGAATGTGGTGTATTGTAAATAATTTGGGGCTGTTGTGGGGGTCACAAATCATACTACCCCTAAATGTGGTAACTGTAAAACATGACACCAGTGCTTGCAGGAGAGACACCATCATTGTAAGATGTCTCCAAGGAACAAGCCTCCCCCCTTCTAGAGTTGAGTGGACTGAGCTGGGGGGAAGGGCTAAAGGGCTTGAGTCAGCCTGCGTCACACCTTCCAGGTATGTGCTGTAAGACTGGCCCAGTCTGCCCTTTTCACCCCCCCCCCCTTTGTTTTAAAAACAGACCTAAAGCAGACTCCATGGCTACGTCTACACTGGCATGATTTTCCATTAAAAGCATTTTTGGAAAAGCACGTCTAGATTGGCAGGATGCTTTTCTGCAAAAGCACTCTTTGTGGAAAAGCATCCGTGGCCAATCTAGACGTGGTTTTCCGCAAAACAGTACAGTGCTTGTACAGAATTAAATGTATTGAAATTGTAAATGAAGCCAGGATTTGAATTTCCCATGCTTCATTTACATAATTGTGACCGCGGCTTTTTTTCGAAAAGCTGCTTTTCAAAAAAAACCACAGTCAAGACGGGGATTGTTCAACAGAAATGCCCTGTTCTGAAAGATCCTGTAAACCTCATGTTTGGTGGGTTACAGGATCTTTTGAAACAGGGCATTTCTGTTGAACAATCCCCATCTTGACCGTGGGTTTTTTTTCTGAAAAACGGCTTTTCGAAAAAAGCCGCGGCCGCCATTATGTAAATGAAGCATGGGAAATTCAAATCCCATCTTCATTTACAATTTCAATACGTCTAATTTACATCTCTTTATTGAAAAAGGGATGTAGTTTAGATGTACCCAGAATCATAGAACTGGAAGGAACCTCCAGAGGTCATCCAGTCCAGTACCCTGAACTCATGGCTGGACCAAACACCATCTAGAGTAGCCCATCCCTGACAGGTAATTGTTTAACCTGTTCTTAAAACTCTCCAATGATGGCGATTCCTCAGCCTCCTTAGGCAATTTATGCCAGTGCTTAGCCACCCTGACAGGAAGTTTTCCCTAATGTCCAGCCTAAACTGTCCTTGCTGTAGTTTAAGCCAATTGCTTCTCGTTCTATCATCTGGAGTTACAGAGAATAATTTTTCTCCCTCCTCCTTTGTAACAACCTTTTAGGTATTTGAAAGTTGCTAACATGCCCCCTGTCTATGCTGCAACGTTATTTCGAAATAACTAGTGCTATTCTGAAATAATTTAGTCCACGTCAACACAGCCTGTAGTTATTTCAAAATAGTGTCCAAACACTGTCAAGCAGGAGGACTTCTTATTCTGACTCCTATAACCTGGAGGCTACGTCTACACTGGCCCCTTTTCCGGAAGGGGCATGTAAATTTCACTAGTCGTCGTAGGGAAATGCG
Organism: Pelodiscus sinensis; assembly: GCF_052426305.1. NCBI lineage: Eukaryota > Metazoa > Chordata > Testudines > Trionychidae > Pelodiscus > Pelodiscus sinensis. The sequence continues at coordinate 18,733,737 of NC_143060.1, read as the reverse complement.
CGGGGGATTTAAATATCCCCCGCGGCATTTAAATAAAAATGTCCGCCGCTTACTTACTTCGAAGTAAGAATAAGAGCCTCCGGAAAAGGGCACTTTTTCCGGAGGATCGGGGCCAGTCTAGACGCTCTTTTCCGGCTTTTTTAAAAGCCGGAAAAAAGCGGCGGACATTTTTATTTAAATGCCGCGGGGGATATTTAAATCCCCCGCGCATTTCCCTACGACGACTAGTGAAATTTACATGCCCCTTCCGGAAAAGGGGCCAGTGTAGACGTAGCCACAGTGTATGAGGGATAACGGAAGTCGGAAGAGTGCTATATTTCAAAATAAGTGCTGTGTAGATGTTCCCTATTTCAAAATAAGGTATTATGAAATAAAATACGTAACTGATGTAGCTCAGTTTGCATAGCTTATTTTGAGTTAAGCCCTACAGTGGAGATGCACACTGGGTCTTCTCTTTTCCAGACTAAACAAACCCAATTCTGTTGCTGACAGGCCATCCTATCAGCCCTGCCTATAATATTCAGGAATGTTGAGCTCATTGGGTTACTCAGTTATTTGAATGTCTTGAAACACAGCGCATAATGGTTTCTCTCCCTTTCCCCTGTCTCCCCCCTCTGCACCATGCTTTATGACATTGATTTATGGACACAAATATGTATAACTCAAAGATGCTTTGGACAAAATACCTCATGTAACCTATCAATCTCAATGTTGCAACCTGCTGGATCTGTATATCTTATTTTGGTGTATGTACCATTCTTGTATGCAAAGTTAGAAATTTGGAGTATGGTTTATGGTTTTAAATGTGTAAATGAACGGCACCAAGGGTTCCCCCCAATGTCTGGGTGATCACTTGTAAACAGCCTCTTTTGTACTTTGAGTCTAAGCAGTGGTTGGTTTTAGGAAGTCATGTGGCCACCTCATCTGGTAGGGTCTGACCAGATAATTTTCCATAGAAAGTCAGAGAGAGAACTCCAAGATCCCACCCAAAGTGAAATCTATAAAACAATGGGAAATGAGCTGACCTTTGTCTTTGTCTGGCTTGTCCCTCCTAAGAAATGAACCAGAGACCCCGGGGGGAAGCATCTTCCCTGGCTTGGAGATTTAGCTGAAATAAGAGCAGTTTTAGGGTAAATTTGTGTGATGTAGTGTTGGTGCCTTGCTGGTTGCTATGCTGGGGCTTTGGGTGACCCCCGCTGGCTGCTGCCTGTGGCGCGGCCCAGAGGGACAGGGGATGAGTCACTGGGCGGGGGTCTCTCAGCATGTCTGGCAGGCTACCCCCAGGGAGAGAAACAAAGGAAGGTGGAATGCAGCCCCAGGCTGGGGGGCAGGGCTGGAAGAGAGTTAGTTTCTGTCTGGGAGCATGGAGGAGGCAGCCTAGGGAAAGGGGCTGGAATTTAGGGGCCCAGTCTCCCCCATCTCAAGGGGGGGCTGGAGCGTCCTGGGCCTGCCCTGTAGCCAGATTGCATGTATGCTGTGCTATGTCCTGGAGAGGCGATGAACTCCCTCTGTTCTACTGGCTGGTGGAGTCTGTTTATGCCATTACGGTGGTGCAGGAGACGGGAAAACCCCAACGCGCCGCCACAGTCTGTAATGAGCTTTTAGTGTTAGAACAAGTTATGCATTTTCTGTTACTTTAAATTTGTAATCTACTTTGCTCTGCCTGTTTTTACTTACAACCACTTAGATCCTACTGTCTGTACTTAATAAAATCACTTTTATTTACCAGCCCAGTGTAAATAATTGTTACCTGGGGGAGCAATCAGTGTGTACATCCTCCTGTCATTGTTAAAGGGGCTTACCTGAATGATTTATTTGGGGTTCTGATCCAATCTGGGGAGTGGGTTCTCAGAAGTTGAAACTACATTCTCCTCAGACCTGAATAGACTCAGTGTCCACACTGCTTTTTAGAGGGTAGTAATCTCTGCTCTGTGCCTTGGCTGGAAGAGACCAGGAGATTCGGCACAGTTGGACAGAGAAGCCCCAGAGAGCAAGGGGAGGCATCAGTGGCTTTGTCAGCACTCCAGGAAGCACCCTCAAGGGGTCTTCTGTGACTGTATCCCATCACACGGCGAAAGGAATATTGTTGCACAAAGTGTCCAGTGGGCTGTTCCATTGTCACACTTGGGGTGGAGCAAGATGATGCATTATATTTATTTTACAAATATACATATATCGAAAACATTAGGATATTTTGTCAATTAAATATAATTATTTGGGCCCCCTTTTATCTGTGTGCCTATCAGTATTTATCCTTACAATATCTCTGTGAGACTAGGGTGCTTAGGACTATCCATGTAAGACTGCTCCTTCCCTTCCCACCCAATTATAGATGGAAAAACAAACAGAGAGAAAAACGAAGTTACTTGCCCAAGTTCCAAGGAAGTATGTGACAAACATGGGTCTGCCAAACTTCAGTTTAGCACCTTAACCACTGAACCATCCTTCCTATATTTATTTTACTTAGTTTACCATTGACGACCCCACCTCCTATTATTCCCATTCTCCCACATGGAGCCCAATCCATGGCTCAATAAAATCAGTGCCAAACATCCACTGACTTAAACAAGAGTGGAATGGAGTCTTTAATTCTTAAGATGGCTGAAAATGGCAAACAGAATTGGGAACCACAAAACCCAGTTTCTGTTCCTAGATCTTAGAGAGGTCACATAACTTCTCGGTGCCTCAATTTTCCTTCAGTAAAATGGGTATGATGGTTTATTGGACATTTGTAAGGTGCTTGGAGATCTCTGCATGGGAAATCATTTTGATTTATATTAATTTAATTAATTAATTAATTATATTATATTTATATTTTATTATATTCATATTTATTGATTGCAACCTCCATGAGGTCGGGCCCATTTTCTTCTGTGTGTGTAATGATGGGCAAAATAATGACATGCATAAATAATAATATACCAGAGCATTCTGAATTCGCCCTGTGATATGCTTTATTCTGCCCTACAACAACATTTTAATGTGAAAAAAAGGAATAAGAACAACTATTTATAGCTGGCATATAGGACAGAATACTCTATGTACAAGAGAAAAAGGACATTACTTATAGGAGCAGCAGCTAAAAACGCTATGTTGTATAATGGAAGGCTTGTGGTACAAGTGCCAAGAATATTTGCTTCCCACGACTTTGTAGCAACATTACAAGACTCACTGGAAGTTGAGGCAATAATACCCTATCTTAAAATACATGTGGCATAATAAAAATATAGGGTCACAGTAAAGTTTAGTTTATTGACAAGAACAAATAACTTTAACATTTGGCTCAGGCACTGAACCCTGTACAGACATTGTATCTGATACATCAGTGGCCAACTAGCCGTGACTGCTCTCCACTTGTGTGTGCCTCTAAGTACAATGATTCATGCTAGGAACATGGCAGGTGTCCATTTTATAGAGTCATTCAGTTGGAAAAGGTAAATGTTCTGGGGTTTTGAGCCCATTGTAATTGTCTGTGCATAGCAGATATCTCCCAGGTCTTCCACCCTTGTCTTGATTCCATAACCCTCTGCCACCAAGAAACATACAATAAAACAGAGGAGCCGAAATAAAGCAGGATCAAATGGAAATCTTATCTGCTCCCAAAGCATTGCGTGTTTTCCAGATTTGGGGCCAAGCATAATAAAACACATGCTGAACTCAGCAATGCAAGGCAAAAATAGTACAGATGTATTTGTATTGTAAATATATATGCCACACACGAAAGCAGCAGGCTTAGT